>NC_138179.1:14550532-14750532 GCF_964165515.1 Mesoplodon bidens
ACACCCCTAAGGAGTCAAAGCAAAAATATCTGGCTGACTTCAAAGAGACAGAATCTGAGGCGCAGATCTGGCAAGGTCCAGATCAGCCTTCAAGGTCAACAGCTCGTCATCACCAGAGCCAGGACTAGCCCCACCCGGCCCTGTCTTCTTCCTCCTTCTACTGCCCAGGGATCCTCTGGGTTCCCAGAAAAAGTGCCAGGAACCAAATGCGCCAAGTTGCACCATTAGCAGTAGCAACAGTGCCAGAGGCATGAAGACTTAAAAGGAGGCAGGGTGCCAAGGCTTCTCCCAGCCAGGCCTCCTCCAGGCCCAGGGGACACAGACCTCTTCAGATGAGGGCCTCTTTGGTACATGCTCCAGGGATGAGGACCGTAGAACAGGGACCTCCCTATCCATCTGAAGGTGGAAGTAAGCAGGCCCGATCCAGGACCCCAACCCGATTCGATTTAGCAGGTGCAGTGAGGACTGTTACCAGAGTGGTAGGGGAGGGTTTTCTTCCTGACACCTATGTTGGCCTAAAAGTCCCCTTTGCTTGCTATACCTCCTCTGTAGACTTGTAACCCCCAAAACAACACTTCCAACTCCAAACACTTGTATACCTGTACAGCCTCATCTGCAAACCAAAACCCCTCCCATCCCACGCCCCTTCCTCCCCTTTGTGACAGCTGACAGTTGCTGACCACTTACCTCTTGGTGAAATTCTTTCTTCCCTCAGTTTTTTTGTTTGTTTGTTTGTTTTTTTTTTTTGCGGTACGCAGGCCTCTCACTGCTGTGGCCTCTCCCGTTGCGGAGCACAGGCTCCGGATGCGCAGGCTCAGCGGCCATGGCTCACGGGCCCAGCCACTCTGCGGCATGTGGGATCTTCCCGGACCAGGGCACGAACCCGTGTCCCCTGCATCGGCAGGCAGACTCTCAACCACTGCGCCACCAGGGAAGCCCTCTTCCCTCAGTTTTAACACAGCCTGCTCCCAAACAGGCTCGTACCCTCACCTCTCCGGCTTTTCTTCCTGTCTCCATCACTGGTTCCTCTTCCGCTGCCCTGCTCTCAAATGCTCATTGGCCTTCCCTGGGGTTACACACACTCATTCAGTGACCCTCCATTGTGAGGGGTGGACGGTTAGCACTGAGTGTCCCATCAAGTGGAGCGCATTTGGCATTCCTGCCCCCTGCTCACTGAACACCAGTAGAGCCAGGTAGCCACCGCCACAAATGCTTGAAAATTTAGGACGACTTTGACAGGAAGAGATGAGGGAAGAGTATTTAGGCACAGTGAACGGCATAGAGCAAAGGTTTGGAGGCAAGATTTATCAGCTGCATTCAAGAAAGTGAATATTTACAATGTGAAAGACCGGTGGAGCCTTGTGGTTCAGGTGTTGGGGCTTCTCCTGAGGACAATGGTGGGCCACTGAGGAGGTCTAAGCAGGAATGACCTGGCCAGATTATCTCTGGCAGCTGAGTGAAGGGTGAATTGGAAAGAATGAAGCTAATAAGAGCCAATATATATTGAGTGCTAGGCCCAAGGCTGGGTGCTTTATATGTGTTAACTTAGACTGCTCACAATCAATTCTGAGGATTATGCCCATTTTTCAGAAAATGCAGGCCCAGAGAGGTTAACTTGCACTGCCAACACTGCACAGCTATTAAGTGGCAGTGTCAGGATGCAAATCTAGGCAGTCTGGCTCCAGAGTCCACGTACTACCATAGTAGTGGCAGAGGGGTGTTGAGGAGTGTAACTGTAGGAATTCGAGTGAGAGGGGAAGGAACTGGAGAGAAGTAGATGAAGTTGAGATTTTTAAGAGGCGAAATCTACAGGACTGGTGACTGATTGGATGGAGCTGGAAACAGGGAGGAGTTGAGACTGAATCCCTTGTTTGTGGCCTGAATGCTGGGGTGAATAAGATTCTTCCAAGAGTCCTCCCTAGGACCCTCCAAGCAGGACGACTCTTGCTCCCCTGTATGACCAGTTCATCTTATTCTAGGGACAGGTATTTGATCCCTGTGTCTCACTCATTTTAGAATCCCAGAGTTCAGCCCAGGTCCTGGCCCCCAGCAAGTGCTCCACAGAACCCAGTTGAATTCCAGCCCTTCTAGGCCTCTCAGGGTTAGATGAACTCCTCAGCCCAGAGAGGGAGAGGGAGCGGAAGCACTAGCGCCACGTGTATCCAAATTGGCGCTTGGAACAAGTAAGCTGTAAACCCTGCAGTAAACTCCACCGATCTCAGTTCCTGAATTTCCTCCATTAAGGAAATGAAGACCTCCTCTGGGTCTGGGGTAGGACTGGGGGTGGTGTTACATGCAGGGCAGCCGGGCCAGGGGGCCTCCCCAAGGGAGCTGAGGGCAAGATGGCTCAAGGCCTCAGCCTTCTCTCACTGATGAGGGCTAAAAGGACAACCTAACGGTCCTAGTGGCCTCTGGGGGTCAGGGAAGGTGGAGTAAAGGGCAAGGCCACCTCCCCAACACCTCCCCTCCCACCGTAGAGTCGGGGGCCCTTGTCCCAGCCTCTCTCTGTTCTTCAGGGCTGGCTATGACTTTTGGCCAAAGCTTCCCCTCTCAAGGCCTGGGTCTCCTTCCTTAACAAAGGAAAAACCCTTTCCAGCTGCAACACATACTAAATGCTGACTCTAGATGCCGGGTGTGGGGTCAGGCTGCAGCGGGTTAGGAGACAGGAGGGCCCTGGGACCACATCACGGCCCCCTCAGCCACCACCACACACACATGCTGGCCCACAACCAGAGAACAGAAAAGGAGAAAGAGTTTATTGAAAACTATATACAGTTGGTCCAGCCCCGACCCCAGGCTGCAATCTGGGCAGGTCCCTCTCACACCTCAGGCAGGATCTCAGCCCCTGATGGTAGAGGCTGGGGCTGCGGTCAGGGCCCAGACCCACTTGGGAAGCTCAACTGCCAGACCCCACAAGGACCTTCCTCTGTGAATTTACGACTCTAAATGGCCTGTCAGTGGTGGGCAGGGGACAGGGAATGGGACCCCCTGCCCCGACCTAGTCAAAGCCTGGATAGGGGAACACTATTCTGAAACTTGGGCCCAAGAGGCCCAGCTTGGCTGTCCGGAAGTCCTGGCTACTCCTCCCACGGGAGGTCTTCCTGGCTATGGAGGCAAACAGCCTCCCACCACCCCACCCCACGTGCCAGGCCCCATGGGCTGCACAGACTTGGACGGGGGACATCAGGCACCCGCCCTCCCAACACTGACTCAGGGTTCAGGGCTTCTGGAGCACTGCCCAGGCAGAAGACCTGGGGCTGACAGGTGAGTGCTGGGGTGGTCACGGCTGCGGGCCCCGGGCCCTCCTGGGGTAGGGGCTGGTTTGGGGGTCAGGGCGTCCCACTGTAGGAATAGTCTGCTTTGTTGTGCATCACCAGCCGGTCATCCACGAAGTAGAAGCTGTCAGACTGTGTCTCATATGGGTGACGAATCATCTCGTTGACTGCAAGAGAGACCCAGCCAGTTGGGACAAAGGTCAGAAGCCTGAGCCAGGCCACTGCAAGGGCTTCAGGACTAGGGGACGCAGACAAGCTGAACAAAGAGTTCCCCCAGCCTCTTTGAGCCTCAGTTTCCCTACAGGTGACACACGAATGGTGGCCGGACACAAGAGACCCAGGGAGGGAAGAAAGGGGCTCAGACCCACAGTCCCCACAACTTGGTCTCTCTGAGTCCCCCTGTATCCCTCCCACAGGGCCCTGCCCACGCACTCAGCTCCTCAGAGAGAGGGGGGAAATCATAGATGTGCTCGCAGGTGTTCTTGCTGCTGGGGATGCAGAAGCCAAAGTGGAAGTCAAAGCTTTTGAGCAGCTGGTTGCGGAAGTAGTGCCTCTCAATCATGCGGAAGTTGTTGACAGGCTTGTCTCCCACTGTGAACTCCACGCTGAGTGAGAGGAGGGGGCGGGGCTGAGCTGGGACTCAGGAAGGGCTCCCTACCACTCTCACCGGCACCTCAGCCCCCACCCCTAGCCCTCACCCCGGCCCAGTGACTCACGTGGCTCCCACCTGCCTCAGGCGGAGGAAGGCAGGCGTGAACTGGTAGCGGACAAAGCGCCCAGCATTGGGGTCCAGGTCCCGTGGGTTGATGGGCAACCGCTCTGTAATGCACCCCAGCTGGGGCTCAGTGGGCTTCAGGCTGGGGCCCATGCCCACCCGGGCTTTCACCCCAAGGCCCTCATCTGTCTGAATTTTTCAAAACTCCTCAGGAGATCCTGATGTATATTGAGGGTTCAGACCACTGGCTGAATGCTTCCAATTGCTTCCAGCTGGTCAGCGGGTCACCAATTTCAACTGAGATTCCCTGAGCCGCAAGAGACAAAAAGACCTGGGGCCTCTGGGACTGCAGTTCCCAAGGGGGCCTGCAGGGGGCAGGCTGGCAGGGACTGAAGAGGCAGGATTGTCTTCCCAAGATGTCCAACCCCAGGAGCACACGGGAAGGAAAAGAAGAGGCCCAGCCCCAGGCAGAGGCCCCCCTGCCTGGTGTCTCCTGAGAAGGCCTGGGTGCAAATCCCAGCTCTGCTCTGACTCCTCTGTGGCCTGAGGAGTCCCTGGGCAGCCCATTTCACAGCCCTCGCCCACCTCCCTCTGTCGATGGCCCACCCAACCCACTCACCTGAGGCTGGGGGCTTCTTGATTTCAAAGAGAACAGTGCCTGAATCCATGTCCCGAATCTTGAACCTGACGAAGTCAATCTTGTAGATATTCTCCTCAGGGGAGCATAGGTAGTCTAAGGAAGACGGGCGGCTGAGCAAGGAAGGGGCCTGCCCAGAAGCCCCTGCTGCCAACTCAGCTGTAGTGGAAGCCCGAACTAGCTACCACCTTTCCTGCTTCTAAGGTCACTGCCTTGCAGAAAGAGAGAATTGAGCCCCCACCCTGGGGGAGCACCCATAGTGTGCGGGAGACATAACTCTGCCATTGGGATCTAATGGGAGACAAATGGTTCCATCCTGGTAGCCTCTAGGGTCAGGGAGGGGCAGGGTGGAGGACAAGGTCACCTCCCCAACACTTTGCCGCCCACACAGAGGTTGAGGGCCCTTATTCCAGCCTCTGCTTTGCCAGGACTGGCTCGGTGACGTTTAACCAAATGAGTCTCTAATCTGATGGGGAGCCCTTCCCCCGCCACCATGAGAGGGAAGATAGAGCCCTGCTTTTAGGAACCTCACTCTAACAGGGGTGACACAGCTCTACCTCGGGAGAGGATGCCTCCGCCCCCACCCCATAGCCACCCCTGGCACATATCTAGGTGTGTCAATCGAGGACTTTCTCTGAGCTGGGTAGTGCTGGGGCAAGCGAACAACCCCTTCCCTATCCCTCCTCACCCCCCACCCCGGCCCCTCCTCTCCCCATAAGAGGCTTACACAAACCCAGCTCCCTTAAGCAGCTTAGCCAAAGCTCTGCTGACTCAAGCCCAGAGCCTGGAATATTGGGGGGAAGGGAGCCACCTTTGCTCCCATCCCTGTTGGTCTTCAAGCAGGAGGAGGTCTTAGCAAACAGAGGGAACCCCCTCAAAGGTCATCCATCCAGCTTTGATGCTGAGCCACCCCCAGAGAGAAGAGTACAGGCAAGGCCAGTAATAGGGTGTGGCAGGTGCATCGGGGGTGTGCATGGGGTAAGGGGAGTCCTCGAGCCCAGAAGAGGAACCAGGAATAGTGGTGGGCCCTGCTTGAGGAAGCTTAGAAATACCAGGGCCTGATCCAACCCTCACTGCTCTTGCAGCAGCAACTGCAAGCACTCAAGGAGGCCCTGGCAGCGAATAGGAAGGAACAGAGAGGTACAGTGGGGGCTCTGGTGCTGTCAGCCTGCATAGCATCACATCCTCCACGTAGAGGCCCGGAAATCACCCTCCAGGCCCCTAGACCACCTCTTATCCCTCTGGGGCAGGAAGAGGAAGTGAATGTAAAGTCATTCTCTCTCCCTCAAGCCTGGGGCAGCCCCCTCCAGGAAGCCCTCCTGGTAGCCACCTGGCACCTTGGGGTCCAGCAGGGACTACATAGGGCTTGTGGAGGGGCCTGAGCCCTGGTCTGCCCATCACAGCTCATGGTGGTAAGAGGTGAGGAGGAGGAATGGAAGTAGGCAACTCCTACCTCACCCTGTACACACCTTATTTTCACAGAAAGTAAGCACTAATCCAAAGATGTAGAAGGAGGGTGCGGGGCCTAAGGAGAGGATGTGGCAGAACTGGGAACAGCATCCTAGTTGCCCAACTCCCAGCTCCCCAGAAAGCCCTCCTTCTCCCCCCATTCTCTAACTTAAGGAGCCTCTCCTCTCATTTGAGAACAACTTGCAGTATGACCTCAGTCTATTCTACCGCAAACTCAACCTATCAACTCCTCTGTCCTTAGAGGAAGTGAGGAACAGGAGAGGCCCATAGCTCAGGACACCACCTCCACTCCCTCCCTCTGCTAGAGGAGGATGAGGCCTGGGACCCAGGGTCAGGCCAGATAAGGGGCAGACTGGCCGAAGGCTCAGAACACAACTGCTCCCTTCCCCTCAGCCACAAATAGCTTCCTAAGCTGGATTCAGGGCTCAGTAATCCAGGAACAAAAAACCTCAGACCTGTGCGATTAGGGTCAGAAGAGACCAGGCAGGGGTGTCAGTGGGGAGAGTCCTGGAGCCCTGTTCTCAACTTCTACAAAAGAAAGGGCTCCCGTGAAGACTCTTCCTCTGCTCATCTACAGCAGATGCCGCGTCTCTAAGGGCTATACATTTCCTCCAAATTCAGAGACACACGGTTGTACATGGGTTGGAAGCCCCCATAGTTGCAAAATAACCTCTAAAGTTACCTAGGACCTGGACAAGTTAGACACCCTATAAGGAAGTTCTGCCCCAGAGCTAACCTGAATCTTAAATGCTGCTGTTGCCAATTACAGCCCAATTGGCACCAACATCGGACTGGGCCAGGCCCCCTCCCTCTACCAGTGCCTGCTTGGGTAAGGCAGCTCAGCGCTCTGGGGGCCTAGCCAAGAATGGTTGCTGCCTGGCTCAGAGAGACGGGAGGTGCTGGTCCCCCGAGGACCCAGACGCACAGGCCTAGACCTGCCATTATGGTCTCCTCCACAGCTCTGTTTGGAAGCCCTGGGCTCTGCTGCTCCTGCAGCTCCAGAGCTCAGGTCCACTCCAGCATCTGCCCCCTACCCCCACAGGGGAGCCCCAAGAGTTGCTCTCTCAGAGGGAGCTGCGGCAGTTTTACTAATCAATGAGGCCAAGGTAGTAGGCCACTCCAAACGCCTTCTGTTCTTTGAGGCTCAGCCACTGCCCCTGCCATGAGACTTTCCAGCCCTTGTTCTCTGCCTATGGTGACGCCGTCCCCTGCCCTGAATGCCCAGTTGTCTGCCTCTAGGCAGCAGCCATGAGCAGTCCTGTGGGGCCCTCAGTACTATTGATAAAAGAGCCCTATTTACAGGGCATGCACAGCATGCCAGTCATGGTGCAAAATGAGAGGATTTATTTTCACAATAGCTCTGCAAGGTAGGTACCATTATCCCCGTTTTACAGATGAATATGCTCAGAGAGGTGAAGTTATTAGCCCAAGGTCACACAGTCAATTACATGGCAAAGTTGGAACTTCAATTTAGGCTGTCCAGCTCAGAAACTCAACCACAGTGGAGACCTGGCCTCCCAAAACAGGACAGGCCCTAGTCCAGGCTAAGGGTGGGCATTAACCCACTCCCTTGAGAGCGCCCAAAGCCAACCCACTGAAGCTTCCTCCTCAGGTCCTTTCCCGGGGAGGGGGATGGCCCCAGACTTCCTGGGGTGTCCAGGGCGAAGGCATTGGTCGGGGAGAACTGAGGGTTTTGATACCACCCTAGTAACTCAGCCTCCACCTAGCCTCCAGGGTGGAGGAGACTGAGGGTAGACTGCACTCAGCCCCCTTCCTCATTATTGCAGAGAAAATCTTCAAAGAGCTCTGAAGACTCTGGGGAAGGGGTCACAGTTGCAGGTGTTGCTCCACTTCCACCTGGGAAAGGGGGATGGACTCCTGAAAAAGGAAGGCGTGGGGTGGAAATAAATCTCTAAAGGGACAAGAGGGGCGCAGAGAGAGATCAAGGTTAGGGGGAACATGAGATCTCAGGCCTGGAGGCAGACGTGGAGGGGGAGGGGAGGCGGGGGGGAGGGCGGGAAAGGGGGCGGGGGCCCGGGCTCCGCGCGCCTCGAGGGCCCCCTCTCGTGCTCTCTCGCTCCCGCCCGCGGGTGGCGCTCCCTCGCGGGTGCTCACCGCCCGTGATCCGCTGCAGCCCCAGCACGTCCTCCGGCCCGATCGGCTGCTTCCTCTGCAGCGGCCCCGGCCTGGGCCCCGGGCCTGCCTCCGGCTCCGACTCGGACCCGGATTCGGATTCCGCCTGCAGCTCCGGCTTGGTCTCCACGCTCCGGCCCGAGGCCCCTGGAGCGGGCTCCACCCCCGTCCCGGCCCCGCCGCCGCCGCCCTTCTTCACCTTCATGGCCTCGCGGGGCCGCAGCTAGCTTGCTGCCGCGGCAGCTGCCTGCGCCGGCGGGAGCCGAGGGAAGGGGAAGCGTCCGCAACCCCGCCCCCGGCCGGGCAGGGGCCCCAGGTACCGCCCCGCCCCCTGGGTGGGCCCGGTACTGGCCCCGCCCACCGCCCGCCCACCTGGGCTACTCACCCGGGGCAGGGAGGCGGCCCGCCCTGGGCTTCTTTCATTTTTTCGGTAGGGATTTTAAGGGGTCTTGGCTACCTTTTCCTTCTTACTCGCTGTGCTCTAGCCACTCCGCCCCTCCCTCTGCCCCGCAAGCGAGTTCCTGCCTCAGGGTCTTTGCCTGGGATGCTTTTCCCCCAGATGGCCTCCTCTTGTCCTTCTGGTCTCAGCTCAAATGTCATCTGCTCAGAGACCCTCTCAAACACCCCCAGTCACTATCTGATCAGCCTGTTTTTTCTTTCTAAGGCATTATCTGAAATTAGTTTCATTTGCTCACTGACTCCGCCTCCTAAAAGACCAGTTCGGTGAAAGTGGATATCCTGTCTTTGTTCTCTATAATACCCAGCACCTAGCACTGTGCCCCGTGCAGCCTGTGCTCAATACAGTTGACCCTTGAACAACATGGGTTTGAAGTGCGTGGGTCCACCTATTTGTGGATTTTTTTCAGTAGAAAATACTACAGTACTACACGATGGGAGGTTGGCTGAATCTCTGGATATGGAACTGCAGATCAACAGAGCCAAATATAAATTATACTCTGATTTTTGAATGCAGAGTGTGGGCACCCCACCCCCGATGTTGCTCAAGGGTCAACTGTATGTTCTTTTTTTGAATTTATGAATCAGTTAGTATCTGAGGGCTTACACTGGTACAAGCTATTCTCTCCCAGACCCCCTGCTAGACAACCCAGGACGTACCGAAGGACAACAGCCTACAATGTCCAGCCACCACAGGGCCCTCCAGGACATCAACGCAAGAAGGGCACATGGCCAGGTGGAAGCAAAATGGACCAGTGAGCCCAGGAGGACAGACACCAGGAAACCATTACTTACACACGAATGTGAATGAAAGGTATGCTCATACTTCATATCGTTCCAATTCACATTCAACCAATGTTTCTTGAGAGCCTAGAATATGCCAGACACTATCACATGCTCATCCCATTTAATCCTCACAACCAACTTGTAGGGGAGGTATCATTAGTACTATTTTAACAAATGAAAAACTGAGGCTCAGAGAGGGTTAAGTGGCGTGTTCAAAGCTCCCCAGATGATAAGTACAGAAGCAAGGGTTTGAATTCAGGCATGTTTAATCCCAAGTCCAGAACTTTCCCCGCTCACCACACTGCCTCTATGAAAGAGTGAAGGGAACCTCTGCCACACCCAGCATCAGGCTGCACCCAACAGGTGTAGCCAGCCAGGAGGGAGGGGAGTAAAGGAGAAGGTCCCAGAGGTGACAGGTGCTTGGCCCCTTCTATGAGAGCATGCTAGGGCTCTCCCTGAGGGGTTAGAGAGAAGCGTGGAGGCAAGGGCCCTAGAATCCAATCCAGGGCTTTCCCCTAATGCTCCCTCTCAGTGCAAGAGGACTGTGAGGAACAGGGTAGAAGCACAAGCTGCCCCTGCTCCAGAGGGAGATAGAAAAGGGCCTTCAAGTTCAGGCCGGGTAAGGAGGCCCAGATGATGTGTCTTTTGAGGATGGGGGGTGGGGGGTGGGGGGATGAAGAGTGGGAGGGACCTGAGTCAGAAGAATGGGAAGGAGTGTTATACTTTGACTGCTGGAGTGGCAACAGAGCAGGCTGGAGACAAGTCATCTGTGGCAGGCCCCATTATGCGCCTCTCAATCTAACCCCTCCCCTCCTGGCTGGAAAGGAAGGCTTCCTACTGGGATGCTGCCTGCTCAGTCTATCTTCTCAGGCCTTTTCCAGGACTTGCGAGTCTCCAGGAAGATCTTGAACAGGGACAAGAGGATGGGCACAGCCATAGGCAGGAAGAGTGGGATGTAGATGGCAAACTTCTGGTCATCAGGGAAATAGAGGAGGTGGAGGAGTGAGGGATCAAAAAAGGCACGCTCTGAGGATGTCACAGCTTCCTGGCTGGCAACGAAGGCAGAGACCAGGTGCCCAGAGGCCAACTCCTCCGCTGCCTTCTGGACTGCAGCTACAGCCCTGTACACCTAGGAAGGGGGTAGGGGGTTACCAAAAAGTCCTAGGCATCGGCTGGTGGGGAGGGTGGGAGAGGGCCTCACTGTGTCTTCCATCTACCAGGCAGGTTGCCTGGAGTTCGCCCAGGATATATGGAGGCCGGTATAAAAGGGCTAGGGGGTATCTTCTTAGTGCCTGCTTAACATCTCACACCCGCACTTAAGACTCCTTACAGGGGAGCTGGCACTGACCTCTAGAGGAAGCCTGGGCACTCAAGGATGGCATGCCCACACATCCTCTGGACCTCAAATGGCTCTCTGGTTTCACCACACCCTGGGCCCTGCTGGCCACTCCAGTCCTAGGCCACAGAGTCCATCCCCTGCCCGCTTACCTCAGATGCCACGTTGTCCTTGATGACAATGTTGCTGATCTTGCCCAGAAGCTGGGCCAGGGAAGTGAGAGTGGTGGTGGCTGTGGCCAGGTTCTCCACTGACCGAGCCCAGAGCAGCCGGTCCAGCTCCCAGCTCATTATCCCTTCACTCTTAGGCCCTGAAAACAGGCATTTTGGAGGCAACTGGGGCTGAGCAATCCCAAAGAGCAGCCTGTAGGAACAGCAAAGAAGGTCAAAGCGGCAGAAGGTGGGAGAAGATGGTTAGGATTCCTAGAATAACTATTAGGATTTTCGATCTCACCCAGAACCACAGGGGCTGTAGGAAGTGCCTTAGCGTCTTAGGGGGTGAGCAGCAACACTAAGTAACACAGAGCCCCAAGCCCCACTTTAACCAGTGGCTTTTCACTTTTACCTGTTTCTATATTGTTTCTATATTCTAAGATCTTGTGTGAAAAAAGGTTCCATGGCTAAAATATTTCTAATTAACACCAACTAGTTTAATCCCCTCACCCTGTCTACCCTCTCTTTGGACAAATGGGGCCCCTGAGCCTTACTTAAGGGATGATCCATGACCACCTCTGACAAGGCATGTGTGCTGTGCCTCTCTATTCCTGCACCATGGCACACATTGCTAATCAATCAGAATCCTCTTCCCTGATGAGCCCAGACACAGCCACAGACCCTTGCTTCTGTACTTATCATCTGGGGAGCTTTGAACACAGGGCATCAGGAAGCCACTATCAATAGATCCATTCGCACAAGAATTAACAGCTATTTTCTTAAGCATCCCTAATCAAAGCCTATGGACCTGACATTCATGAGCCTGTTTTTCCTAAAACACTTTTTGTCAACAACTAGTCTTTCTTAAGAGAAGGATGAAGTGATCCTTGGAAACCTTTCTTGGTTTCCTTGGGGCTCCAGGCACAGCCAAGGTATCCCTGCCAAGTGAGGGTTTACTGCAGTCAGCCCAGGAGACTGTGGTCAGTCTCAGTGGCCTCGCCCCCAAGTGGATCCCCCAGGACCTCACCGCAACTGAGCCAGGAACACCTCCATCACCCGCACCATATCCACCTTGACTCTCACCGGCAGCTCCGAGCCATTGTAGGCTTTGGGGTCCACATTGTATACCTGCAGGGGGAAATAAGGGTGCCTCAACATCATGCCAGGACTGTGCACAGCTCTGCCCTAGACACTCTGGAGGCCATGAGAGGAAAGGAAGACATACTCTGTGCTCCTTAAAAATTACGAACCTAATATTTTTGGAATACCTGCTATTAGGAGCTTTATATAAATTATCTCCCCTACTCCCTCAAAAATCTTGTTAAAGAAATATTTTTTATTCCATTTTACAGTTCCTACCCATGAGAAACTCCAATCTAACAAGGGAGACAATATTCCCAACCTTGTTAAGACTCCCACAAACAGGGCCAAGATCTAAGTTATACACAGAATAGTCCTAAGTCAGCGCAAACTGCAAGTGCAAAAGGGTGCTACTATATAAACACTGATGGAAATAAGAAGCAGTGGGGCTGGTGGGGGGCGGGGGGCGGGCACGAGCTCACAGCACCTCACCACCACCCCCCAACCCAGGCTGGGCCACAGAGGACACCAGAGGAACAACAGAAGGAACAGTCTCAAGGAACACCCCTGACGTTTGGGCTCTGGGGTCTCCGTGGTGTGAACATACCATAATGCCACCCCAGCGGGGGCTGTGGAAGGCGTTGGTGGCCACTGGAGCCCCATCCTTGTCCTGAATGTACAGGGGGGAGTGGGCAAGCTCAGGAACATAGAGTAGAAAGTTGAGCACGGGGTAAAGGGAGGCAGCGCTGGATCCTGTGGCACAAAGAGAAGGGGAGTCAGCACACCAAACACGTTGGGTCTAGATCTTAGGTCCAGGTCAGCCTCTAACTTGCTGGTCACTCACTCTGGGCCTCATTTTCCCCAACTGATAATCACTAGGATATCCTCCAGGCCTGGGTTTCTGTGGTAAAGAACCTCAGCATTCTCCCGAGATGTGCCACACACATGAAGTGCAGTCCTCAGCCTCAAACTGCCCCTAAATCGCCTCTCCTCCAACAGCCTCCCACCTTTTTCGGCACTGCCATAAAGCAGTCCCTTGGACCTTGTAGGAAAGAAGGGAGGGAAGGAGGGAAGAAGGGAGGGAGGGAGGGAAGAAGGGAGGGAGGGAGGGAGGGAGGAAAGAAGGGAGGGAGGGAGGGAAGAAGGGAGGGAGGGAGGGAGGAAAGAAGGGAGGGAGGGAGGGAGGAAAGAAGGGAGGGAGGGAGGGAAGAAGGGAGGGAGGGAGGGAGGAAAGAAGGGAGGGAGGGAGGAAAGAAGGGAGGGAGGAAAGAAGGGAGGGAGGGAGGGAAGAAGGGAGGGAGGGAGGGAGGAAAGAAGGGAGGGAGGGAAGAAGGGAGGGAGGAGGAATTTGCCAAGGCCTCATGTGCTGCCCCACCCATACCCCTTGGTCCACACTGGCCTAACCCTGGTGCCTAAAATTCCACAACTAGTGATATACTCCCTTTGGTTTGCCTCTATTACAGTTCTACTGTACTGTCCTACCTACTCTTCTGAGGTACCAGCGCCAAAATGAAAAGCTGGAACCCCAGCTTCAAGGTTCCTCAGCCTCAATCAGCAGAACTGTCGACTCAAATTCTGCCTTCATGTACTTCTGCTGTTGGCTTTCCTACACGTGTGGCCATATTTTTCCTAGATGGCTTGCAGGGAGGGAGATGCAGCCTATCCCTTTGTTTATAAAAAGTGTTGGGAATGTTTAATCAATGCTTTTGGATGTGACCGTGTGGAGATGGAGATGTCAACAGACTATCGTGAAAAAGGAGCCTAAGTGCCCAGCACCTCCTCAGCGCCCTTGGACCAACCCAACCTGGGAGCCATCGCTATATACAACCCGCCTCCCACCCCAGGCTGAGCCTTCAGGGTCCTTCCCTGGCCTGGCAGAAAGACCCTCATCGTCAGGAGCTCACCCAGCCGGGACTCCACTGGGTTGATGACGTGGGGGAGGCTGTGTGCGGCCAAATAATAGCTGGAGGAAGCTGGGTCAAAGCGGGGGTTTACCCCCAACACTGCGTAGTAAAGGATCTGTAGGGCAAAGAGGGAGCATGCTATTTGTCTACTGAGCTATATTCCAATTTGTCCCCCCAAAAGATTTGAGGTGCCTTAAAAAGATAACCATTAGGCAGGGCAAAATATAAGAGACAAAAATCAAGGCCGAGAGAAAACAGGAGTAGGGAAAAAAATAACAAAGCTAAGGGTAAAGTTAACACACTAAATTCATGTTTTGAACACCACATTATTTTACCAGGCTTTCTCACAGCCTACACAAAGAATAGCATAATTCAGTGTCCACAAGATCAAATCAAATCAGTTATTCAGAAGTAATTTCTCCCGCTACCAAGACCTGATAAAAATGTCTCCCACCTTTTCCCTGAAAGGACACTGTGTAATTCAGAAGACTACATTCATCACATCTTTATTGTTACTACATTAACATATTTCAGGACGTTTTTTTGTTTGTTTTTTAATAAATTTTTAGGATGGCACAACTGGTGAATACAGTTCCAGAGGGAGCCATAAGGAAGTTACTTTTTTAACAAGCATTGACAGAACTCCCCAGGCTGGACACCAAGGAGGAAAAGTAGACCCCAGAACCATATACATACACCGGAATTTCCTGGCAAATCAGCAAGCTCAAAGAGCTGGAAGAACAGACTACACTTGTAAATGCCAAATATGGAGGGACTTGGAAAAGGATGGTGCAGCGGGGAAAAGGGCTCCTCAACTTGCTCCCAGCCTCACCTGAGAGTCCACAGAGAAGTTGCCCACAGCCCTGAGGGCATTCAGGAAGGGCTGCACATAGCGCCGGACGGCCCCCTCGATGTCCCAGTGGACGTCATGGGACTTGGGGTCAGGGTTGAGTAAACTGAAGGTGATTTCATAGCCTATAAAAACAGGAGTCAGGGAAGCCAGAGGCATCTGTGGATCAAAGGCAGCCTGTACCCCTGGCTGAGTTGAACTTGGTTCTCCTCTGAAATGGGGCTGGTTGCCATCATGGACACAAAGGGAGGATAAAACTGGGATGAGGAACACTGAGTGCTTTAAGAAACAGATGAACCCACAGAAGAAAGGAGTGAAGCGTTTGCATGCAGCTTCCCCTCCTGCCCCACTGTCTCCACATAATTCATTTCCCTCTCCCTTCCCGTGGCACAGCCCGGTCACCCTACCCAAGCTGGACTTGAGAGGCCGCCTCTTATCAGAGCTCCACTTGTCCTCTGGGAGGTGGTCAGCCAAGGCTGCAGCAAGCACGTCCTCAGTCAAAGACATGGCCTGGGCTACTTGGATTACACGGTGGCCAATGATGTTAAAGGCCTCCCGGTGCATTATCCCCCGCACAACTGCCATCCTCTTGGGCCCAATGTAGCTCATCATGTCCTATGAGGGGCAAGCAGGGGACAGAATGCCCACGGCTCAGGGAAGAAAGCAGAAGCGCACTCTGGCTCCTGTCTTTGAGAATCTGGCCTTTTGCCACCGACCAACAGGCCCGCACCTCTCTCTAGATTCACTGAGAACTATTATGTCAACAATTCTGAGCTATGGGTATATATGAGCGTTTTCATTCATTTCAGTCCCCTTCTCCTTCCCGGTTGACATAGGTGCAGGCAACAGCTCTATCTTCATGGGCTGGAGACTAAGAGACGGCATGCTGAGCAAGAATAAACAAACAACGGGAAAGTTTGTTATAAGTAAATGGCAAATGGCAAAGAGGCAAATACAAGAATTTTCACAGCAGCATTATTTGTAATAGGATAAAACTGGAGACAATCCAAATGCCTGTCAGCAACAGAATGGATAAATTGTGATATGTTTATACAATGAAACATTAGACAGAATTTTAAATGAATGCATTAGATTCAACTAGACATATTATCATAGATGATTCAAACATAAAGGTCAAGCCAAATGAAAACTGGAGAAGAACCTGCGCTTCGTTACGGCATTTATATAAAGTTCAGAAATACATAAAATTAAACATATTGTTTATAGAGATATATGTGATAAAACTTGAAAGTAAAATATGAAAATGATACATACAAACTATGGTCACCTTTGGCTGCAAGGGAATGGGATATAATCATGGAGATGCACAGGGCTGTATTATAGTTTGCAAGCTGGGGGTGGGTACATGGATGTTTATTAAAATTTTCCTTCATCTTCTTGTAATAATTAAATATTTCATTATAAATTAAAAAATAAAATGGTAGCTGGTACAGCTCCCACCAAGCCTTTTGCTCAGAAACTGAAAAGGTCAATGTATTGTTCATATTATCATCACAGCCCATTCAAACCAGCTTCTTTAACCCTATTGATTGTTTTTCCACTTTAAATTGGAACTTTAGGACTTCCCTAATAGTGCAGTGGTTAAGAATCCACCTGCCAATGCAGGGGACATGGGTTCGAGCCCGGGTCCAGGAAGATCCCACATGCTGCAGAGCAACTAAGCTTGCGTGCCACAACTACTGAGCCTGTGCTCTAGAGTCCGTGCTCCGCAACAAGAGAAGCCACTGCAATGAGAAGCCCGCGCACCTCAACGAAGAGTAGCCCCCGCTCACTGCAACTAGAGGAAGCCCACGTGCACCAAAGAAGACCCAATGCAGCCCAAATAAATAAATAAATAAATTAATAAATTAAAAAAAAAAAAAAAAAGGGGCTTTCCTGCTGGCGCAGTGGTTAAGAATCCGCCTGCCAATGCAGGGGACACAGGTTCAAGCCCTGGCCCGGGAAGATCCCACATGTCACGGAGCAACTAAGCCCGTGCACCACAACTACTGAGCCTGTGCTCTAGAGCCCGTGAGCCACGACTATTGAGCCCACGTGCCACAACTACTGAAGCCTGCATGCCTAGAGCCCGTGCTCTGCAACAAGTGAAGCCACAACAATGAGAGGCCGCGCACCGCAACGAAGAGTAGCCCCCGCTCGCCGCAACTAGAGAAAGCCCGCGCGCAGCAACGAAGACCCAACGCAGCCAAAAATACAAAAAGCAAATACATTTATTTAAAAAAAACAATGGAACTTTAACCACATACAAGCCTTGGATTTAGAAAGACCCAGAGTCAATGAAAACAATCCCTATTTGCATTCTTTTTAAAAAATACTTGAGGAGAGTTTTCTGGAGCAAACGGAAGGAACGGACAGCAATACTGCAGGAGGAGATGTAGGAGGAGAAGCTGAAGGGAGAAGGCATGTCCGCAGCCCCTCTGCTCACCCTACCTGAGGGAGCAGTGAGGAGTGTTCAGAGACCACGTACACTGTCAGGGAGCCCTCTGCATGCTCCGATGGCTCAGCAAACATGGTTTCTGCCTCTGGGGACAAGAACAGGTGGTGTATCCGGAGCGCAAACACCATTCCCTCTCCCTCTGGCTCCCACACGGTGCCTAACCCATCACTCCATCTCCCGCTCACACCCAGCGGACACTGTGGGCAGGCTTGGCCCTCGGTGGCCCAGGCTGAGACACAAGGTATCTCATTCCCAGCTTTCCCAGAGGGGTTTTGGAGTTAAGACAAGTTATGGAGGGAGTCCCCTGGTGGCCTAGTGGTTGGGATTCTGGGCTTTCACTGCCGTGGCCCAGGTTCAGTCCCTGGTCAGGGAACTGAGATCCTTGCAGGACGCACGGCACAGGCCGCCCGCCCCCCCCCCCAA
Organism: Mesoplodon bidens; assembly: GCF_964165515.1. Taxonomy (NCBI): domain Eukaryota; kingdom Metazoa; phylum Chordata; class Mammalia; order Artiodactyla; family Ziphiidae; genus Mesoplodon; species Mesoplodon bidens. The sequence goes on from NC_138179.1 coordinate 14,568,208, forward strand.
GAAAAAAAGGACAAGATATGGAAACTATACACTTAGAGATCAGAATGAAAAAGAGGACTTCCTGTTAAAATGATCACCCCTCCTAGTACCTTGTATACTGCCCAATGACAGGGCCTCCTCCTCATGATCCAAAGCCCTCCGATAGGCCTTCTGGAAACGGCATTTGATTTTCAATTTGTCTTAGAGAAAAGAAAGAAGCAGGATGAGAAAAGCAAGTGTCAGACTCTGCCCACCCTTCCAGCTCTAATGCTGTCCAGTGTCCGAGGAGAGCAAGATGATTGTCTGCAGAGAAATACCAAGAAGCAACAGCCAATTCTAATGATTTCTGCATGGATGATATAAATACATGACACTCCACCTCTTCCACCTGCCCAGCTTCTGCCTCTCGCTGTGCACCTTCAACCTGAAGTACCCTCCCCACAGGGAAATCTATTACAATATTCATTACATTAGTAGGTAAAAGGGGGAAAACCATATGATCATTTCAATAGATGTCTCAAAATAAACTCAGTGAACATTCTTGATAAAAATAAGATGCACACTTAATGACAAAACACTATAGTTCCATTAAAATTAGCACGAAAACAAGGATGCCTGCTATCTCCTCTATTATTCAGCACTGTTCCTCCTGAAGTTCCTGACCAATGCAATAAGTGAAAAAAGAGAAACATGAATATTTGAAAGAAAGAGACAAAATGGCCACTTTTTGAAGTAGTATAATTATTTTCAAAGGGAATCAAAGAGAACCAACTAAAAAACTATTATAAGAAAATGCAAGAATGGGCAGCTTTCTAATAAATACCAGCAATATCTAATTAAAAAAGCAAGTATTTTTAAAAATCCCAATTGCAGTAACAATAAAAAATATAAAAATATCCAGGAATACATGTACAAAACTGTAAGAAAAAAAAAGAAAAACAGGACTTTACACAATGACATAAAAGAAGATCTGAATAAAATGGAAACACATACAAGGCTCCTAGATGGAAAAACTAAATATTCTCAGAATATCAATTCTCTCCAAGTTAATCTAAACATGTAAGGCAATCCCAAAGGGATTTTTTTCACCACTTGGAACTTGACAAGCTGAACCTAAAATTTATTGGGAAAGTTCTTCTTTACAGAACTCCAGAAGAATGCAGAAGAAATGGCAGAATTTAAAAACTGCCATTTTGCAACCTAATGAAATGGATTCCAGTATCAACAGATGCTAAAATCATCGGGTGAAAGGCTGACAGAGAACTAAAATACAGAAATCAAGCTGACAGTATCTGAACTAAATAATCATCTTTGTATCACCCAAAGTGAAACAACCAGGCCACTACATGATATAACACGATAGGAAGTACAACACACCAACTGTAAAGTATTCTTGCCTAAAAAACTGAACATGGGGGCTTCCCTGGTGGCGCAGTGGTTGAGAGTCCGCCTGCCGATGCAGGGGACACGGGTTCGTGCCCCGGTCCGGGAAGATCCCACATGCCGCGGAGCGGCTGGGCCCGTGAGCCATGGCCGCTGAGCCTGCGCGTCCAGAGCCTGTGCTCCGCAACGGGAGAGGCCACAACAGTGAGAGGCCCGCGTACCGCAAAAAAAAAAAAAAAAAAAAGAAATCACAGTCTGATGAATTGGGATATTGGGATTGACATGTATACACTGATGTGTATAAAATCGATGACTAATAAGGACCTGCTGTATAAAAAAATAAATAAAATTAAATTAAAAAAAAACTGAACATGGGTAGTGTATATATGTCCATGCCACTCTCTCACTTCATCCCAGCTTACCCTTCCCCCTCCCCACATCCTCAAGTCCATTCTCTACGTCTGCATCTTTATTCCTGTCCTGCCCCTAGGTTCTTCAGAACCACTTTTTTTTTTTAGACTCCATATATATGTGCTGCCATCCAGTATTTGTTTTTCTCTTTCTGACTTACATCACTCTGTATGACAGACTCTAGGTCCATCCACCTCACTACAAATAACTCAATTTCATTTCTTTTTATGGCTGAGTAATATTCCATTGCATATATATGCCTATATACAGTACCAAATGTAAAATAGATAGCTAGTGAGGGGCCTCCCTGGTGGCGCAGTGGTTGAGAGTCCGCCTGCCGATGCAGGGGATACGGGTTTGTGCCCCGGTCTGGGAGGATCCCATATGCCGCGGAGCGGCTGGGCCCGTGAGCCATGGCCGCTGGGCCTGCGCATCCGGAGCCTGTGCTCCGCAACGGGAGAGGCCACAACAGTGAGAGGCCCGCATACCGCAAAAAGAAAAAAAAAAAAAAAAAGATAGCTAGTGGGAAGCAGCTGCATAGCACAGGGAGATCAGCTCGGTGCTTTGTGACCACCTAGAGGGGTGGGATAGGGAGGGTGGGAGGGAGATGCAAGAGGGAGGGGATATGGGGATATATGTATACATATAGCTGATTCACTTTGTTATACAGCAGAAACTAACACAACACTGTAAAGCAATTATACTCCAATAAAGATGTTAAAAAAAAAACTGAACCTGGGGACTTCCCTGGCAGTCCAGTGGTTGGGACTCTGTGCTTCCACTGCAGGGGGCACGGGTTCGATCCCTGGTCGGGGAACTAAGATCCTGCATGCCATGAAGTGCTGCCAAAAAATAAATTTAGGGCTACCCTGGTAGCGCAGTGCTTAAGAATCTGCCTGCCAATGCAGGAGACACCGGTTCGAACCCTGGTCTGGGGGGATCCCACATGCTGCAGAGCAACTAAGCCCGTGCGCCACGACTACTGAACCTGCGCTCTAGAGCCCTCGAGCCACAACTACTGAGCCAACACACTGCAACTACTGAACCCGCGTGCTGCAGCTACTGAAGCCTGTGTACCTAGGACTCGTGCTCCGCAAAAAGAGAAGCCACCGCAATGAGAAGCCCTTGCACCACAACAAAGAGTAGCCCCGCTCACTGCAACTGCAACTAGAGAAAGACCGCGTGCAGCAACGACGACCCAACGCAGCCAAATTATAAATTAAATAAATAAACAAACAAACAAATAAATTTTAAACAATTAAAAAAACTGATTTTAAGTAAACCTCTAGATCTAACTACCAGTTTATAAGAAATATGGATACTAGAAAAATAAGTTAAATGAAACCAGGAGGAAGAAATCTACCAAATCCAGAATGTGAGATGTTCTATCAAACAAATGACCTGGTTTCTCCAACAAATCAATGAAAACAAGTATATTGGGATGGGGTAGGGAGAGCTGGTATATAATAAAAGAGACAAGAGACTTAAAGTGGGGATCATAATGTTAGGATTAAATGAAGCAACACGTGTAAAGTGTTTCACCGAGTTTCTGGTGAAACAACTAATGAACAACTAATATCAGCTATCATTATTACTAACTAGTGTTATCCCTCCCTCTCCTCCTTATTTAACTTGAATTCCTACACATCCTTTAAAAATCTGGCTTAAAAATTACAGCCCTCAAAACCTTTACTACCTTTCTTTCCTCCGGACAGTTATAGTCTCTTTCTTAAGTACAATCTGTTTCTTATATACTTATATACTTCTGTGATTTCTTTGTCTCTCTCCCCTACCTATGAATTTCTTGAAACCAATATCAATTTCTTATTCATCCCCACATTCCTGATACCTACGTGCCTAACACTCCGTAAAGTATTTAATGTTAAACTGAATAAGGCCCGTATGTAAGTCCAAATTGATTCCAAACCCTGTGCTCATTCCACTACATCCCACATCCTCCCCTATCCCGTAATGAGCATCACCTACTTCTGATCAGGTAGCACAACCGTTTTATGAATAAAACTGCCCCTTTAATGGGGAATACTGAATTTAAAGCTGCTTTTTTTCTTAGCAAACACACTGTTCATTCAAAGTGGTCTTTCAATAAGTTTGTAATCACCTTTACGGGATACCCATGCTCCTCCTATCCAACCTATCTGCGGACTGAACTCAGACCAGAAAGGCAGCCCTGATCAGGAACTCACACTTCAGAGGGATCTCTCTCTCATGCACGACGGTGAAGGGCAGCTTTTCCTGGTCGTCCAATGGCACTGATTCCTGGGTAAACACGACAGTGACCGGCACCATGAGCCGGAGCTGCGGGAAGAAGCATCAGGGCCATCAGTGAGTGTCCATCTTGCCGGTGGGCTGTCCCCTGGTCCTCCACCACCGAGGTCTTACCTGCAGGGAATTCAGCCCACTGATCTGGGAGTAAGGCAATGGGGCCCGGTAGGTCTCCGTGGTCTTCCACCAGAGCGGCAGCCCCAGCACGATGACCACCGCGGCGAAGAAGAGGGCGGCGCGCTTGCCTCGAACCACCTCTGGGGACACGGGGGGATCCACTGAGGCGCCGCCAGAGGTGGGCTCGGGTGCCGGCCCCACCCCCGACGCGGAGGAGCCCCGGCAACCTGTACTCAGAACCTCTCGGCCCGCACTCGAAGGGATTCCCCGGCGAGGGGCCCGGACCCTAGTCTGAAGGGATCCTGCCTGAGACGAACCCCGAACCCCCATCCGCGAGAACTCTGGCACAACACAGTCCCCACCCCCACACTCCTCCCTCGCGATCCGCGAGCCGCAACCCCCTCCCGAATGCCACCGCACCTAAGTCTGTAGCTGCGGCCCCCGGGGCCGCCATACTCGCTTCCAACCGCTCTTGCCGCCGAGGGGAGGAGCTGCGTAGGTCTCCCCCAATCGGAAACCCGCAAGGAGGGGGCGTGCCCACGGCAGCGATCGCGACCAATCACGAGCGGCACTCCAGACGGAAACCGACGAAGGGTGGGCGGGGTGCGCAAAGGGCTTCTCCCAGAGCTTGAAAGGACGCTGTCCCGGCTATTGAGGAGCCGTGCGGGTTTCGGTTTTGCTGGAAGACACCGTCCGCTTCCTTGTGGAACCCACTCCTAGCCCAGGGAATAAGAGCGCAAACTCTGCAGTTGTTAAATACTAGCCGGGAGACCACGGGAAGCTCTAAGTCTCAGTGTTCTCATCTGAAAAATGGAGATACTTGACTAAAATGTGGTCATTCATGGAAAGAGCACACGGAAAGTCGCTTATCACGATCATTGTTTATCATCCCTATTATAGAGCTCCTCTTTCGCAGCAGCAAGCTAATAGTACCTTTTTAGGATATTTAGCTCATTTAATATTTTTAAAATTCATTTGAATTCATTTACAACTTGTTAAAGTCTGAATACCTCACTTAAAATTCTTGAAAATTCATGAGCACAGAATTCTGGATGCTCCTGATCACTTGGGTTCAAATCCCAGCTTCACCACTTTACCTGAGTGAGCTTGAGAAGTTAATTAACCTCTCTGTGATTGTTTCCTCATATTAAAATAGGGATAGCAGGGAATTCCCTGGCGGTCCAATGGTTAGGACTCTGCAGGAGGCGTGGGTTCGATTCGGGGAACTAAGATCCCGCATGCCACGTGACGGGGCCAAGAAAAATAAAATTGTTTTAATAAATAAATAGAATAGGGATAGCAATAGTATCTACTTTATGTAGAATTGTTGTAGTAAATGAGTTAACAACTGTAAAGTGATTAGAATAGGGCCTGGCAGGAGACTACTATGTAAGTTTGAGCTATTTTTATTAATACAAGATCAGGCCACACTGAGCCTACACTCCCATATTGCAATAATTAGCTGGGCGGAGCATTGGTTGTGCACTCCACACAGAGCATGGCCTCCCCAGTTCACACAGAACACACAGCAGGTTCTCTCATCCTTTCATCTGCTCAGATAGACCCCGGTGCTCCAGCTACAGCCCCACGTCCAAGCTAAGTGGTCAAAGTTCATTATGAGACTTCACCAGGTCTGCTCTTGCCCAGACCCTTAAATTGGCTCCCTCTGTGCCCCGATGTATCCCAAGTGGGAGTGAGCAATGGCTCTCGGCAACCTGCTGGATACCCTGCTGTGTCAGGCATCGCTGAGCCCTGGGGATTTTCCCTGTTGGGCAACCCAGGTGCTCCTTCTGCAGTGGCTCCCCCTGGTGAAATGTGTCAAGCCTCAGCAGGGCTCAACACAGCTGAGAGGTGAGAGACTTCTCCCATCGCCTCTTATCCCAGTTTGGGGCCATGTGCAAAAGCTGCGTTCAGAAGTAGCTTGAGTCCTGCCTCACTCCATCCTTCTGCACCTGCTGCCAAGTGCCTCTGAAGTGGCAGTTCCCGAAAGACTCACAGCCCTCCATACTGCCACGCTCCGGCCTCGGACATCAACAGCAAGAGCCTGAGCTGAGAATGGTGACTGGGTGTGCCCCTCCCCCCCAAACTTAAAGCCCAGTAAAACTCAAAACCCACCCTCTCCACCTCCACAGTCGGAGAGGGCTCAGAGACAGGAGTCAGCAGAGATCAGAAACTGGGAGGTGGGAACTGGATGTGTAAAAAAGACAGACAAAGTAGCATGTTTTGCTACCATTTATTTGCTATGTGGTATGTACCCAAAGCATGAGTCAGCTCTGGTGCCCTACCCTCCGATCCCAGGAGAGAGGGTGGGCAAGGAGAGCCCAAGGAGAAGCAACCCCGTCCTGGGGAAATTGTGGGGGCTGGCAGAGGCACGGGGGAGACCCAGGCATCCTGCTCTGACTTCTAGCAAGTTCTCCTGCCCTCAGTCATGAGGGGCTCCCTATCCCCCCATCCAATGGTCCCAGGTGCAGCAATCGGAGAGGGGAGGGGAGGAGAAAAAAGGAAGATGACTCAGTGCTGGGTGGAGGCATCTCCACTCTTCATGGCTACTTGGCCCTGGCCGTAACTACAGGCAAAATTGGGTGCAGGTGGCTGGGCCGAGGGCTGTGGTATGGAGTGGGTACTCAGTAGGCGTGGTTGGCAACGTAGAGGGATTGTGCTGCTGCTCCACCATCTTCTCCGCTGCCTTCATACTTGCCCTGGGCCGCAAGGCCATTCACCTGCAAAAGGAAGGGGGTAAGTAGGCCGACCCAGTCCACAGGTGCTGAACCCTCCCAGACTACAGCCTCTGGGTGCTGACCCTGCCTGGCTACACACCACCTCCCCACCCACCACCTCTAGCTCCCAACCTCGGCCCGCTTGATAAACTCCTCAGTGGCGGCCCCAGCATTATCCCGTTGCCCTCGCCAGGTGTTGAGTGCAGAGGCCTGCAGGGCACGCCCATAGGAGAAGGTGAGGGCCCAGGGCCGGGGAAGGGGGCATTGGTTGATAGCATTGAGGTTGAGAGATGCCTCCTCTTCGCTCTGACCCCCAGACAGAAAGGTCACTCCTAGGGTGGAGAAGAGAAGACAAACTGATTGATCACTCCTTATTCTTCCAGGGTAAGGAACCCCTGGAGGTCACAAGAACGGGGGAAGAACGTGAGAACGGGTCTTAGGGAAAGGAGCAGGTTTGGAAGCAGGGTGGTACCTGGGACAGCTGGGGGCACAGTGCGACGCAGGGCAGTGACAGTTGCCATGGCGATCTCCTCTGGGCTATACTTAATGGGACAGGCGTGGCCAGGGGTCACCATGTTGGGCTTGAGCAGGGTCCCCTCCAGGTACACGTGATGGTCACTCAGGGCCTTGTACACCGCAGCCAGGACCTGGGGATCAGAGGAGGTTTACTAAGGTTCTGGGCCCCTGCCACTCACTACATTATGTTCCCTGTCTAGGGCTGGGTGGGCATGACTGTGAGGGTGGGTACCGGTCAGACTCACAGGTACATTCTGGGATCAAGTAAAAGAGTGCCTGAGGAAGGTGCCTGCATCTGAGCCAGGGACTGTGGGGAACAGGCTCCCTGTCAGGCTCTTTCTCTGTGGTATATGTCTGTGCCCCGGTGTGGACTCACCTTCTCTGTAACGAACTGGCAACGTTTGAGGTCATGGTCTCCATCAGGCAGGATCTCAGGTTCCACAATAGGCACAATCCCATTCTGCAGGTAAGAGCAGAGTATCTTGGGATGGGCAGTAGGTAAGGTGGAAGAAAGCCATGTAACCCTCTCGCCACCAGGCACAGAGCACCCGTCTGACCCCCTCTCACACACATAGGCACACCTGCTGGCAGATGCTGGCATAGCGGGCCAGCACGTTGGCATTCTCCAGAATGGCAAGTGCTGAGGGTGTGCGTTCACTGATTTTCAGCACGCAGCGCCACTTGGCGAAGTCGGCGCCATCCTTCTTATACTGGGCACAGCGTTCCGAGAGCCCATCCAGCCCTGCAGGCATAGTGCCAGCCTCATTACTCTGCTCCTGTTTGCCAGCAGCAACCACCCAACAACCCTGTGGTCCTGAAGCCCACCCCTCCCATACCTTGAGTGGTGGTTTCTCCATCAGTCCCGGCTAGAGGCACTACACCCTTGTCAACCTGAAGGGGAAACACAGGCACAGAACTGAACCCAGGCAGGATTCCGCTTGCCACCCCTCACACCCACACACCTATTTCCATGCTCAGCCCCCATCCAGGGCCAGTGGCTGCACCTTGATGCCCACGACAATGCCCTTATCCTGGATGGTACGGACGAAGAGGACACCATTATCATCTTTCTGGTAGAGTGTCTCATGGAAGAATATGACACCTCCAATGCACTTCTTCACACGGTCATCGGCACTGAACAGGACCTGACGGTACAACCGGCGGTTCTCCTCTGTGTTCTCCACCCCAATTTGGCTCAGCCGCTTGGCCATGCTGCCTGGGGGCAAACAAAGTAGGGTGGTAAGGTCATCCCCAGGGCTCCCTGGACACCTCTTCCCCACTGACCACAGGCCCCCACCTACCTACAGACTCATCTGCGGCCAGAATGCCTTTGCCTGGGGCCACAATCCGGAGGGCAATGTCGCACAACTCCTTTTTCTGCTCAGCAGAAAGGGCTGGGTACGAGTGGGGCATGGTGACAGTTCTGTGGAACGGAGACAAGGTATAAAAGCTGGACCCCACCCACTACCTCCGCTGCTTCCTCTCCTGTCCATACGGAGAGGGATGGCCGTTTCCTTCCACCCCAACAAGGAGGGGCTGGGAACAGGGCAGCAGCCGTCCTTGGCGTGGGTCCTGGGCATTAAAATGGCACCAATCCCTCTGACAGCCAGCAGGCTCAGGGCCCCAATTCCCACATCTCCTTTTGTCCCTGTTGGGCACCCTTCCCAGCCCCAGGGTGGGGGTGGGGAGGTGAGCAGCCCCAAAGCTGCAGGTCTTCTAATGAAACTACTGCCCACATAAAGATGCCAACCCTTTTTTCACCGAATTTGGCCCCTTCTTCAGGTGGGCATAAGCCCTGGCCTTTCCAACTTCCCTCTTCTCATCCTCAGCAGGGCCCTGAGGGAAAATGCACTTACCTCAGAGGCTTCGGAATGAGGCAAAATTACCCATCACCCCTCTTCCCTCAGCTTCTGGAGGAAAAGGGTGGGGGTAGGGAGGAGGAGTGGCACAAAACACGGCCACAGGCTTCCATAACCTCTTCTCCATTCCCTGAACCTAACTGCCTAGGCAGTCAGGAGAATGGGAGCACAGGATCAGGGTTGAAAGGAATGAGGAGAGAGCCTGAGGGGAGAGAGAGGGAGAGGTGCAGGAGCAGCAGGGAGGAGACTTGTGGGGAGATGATGGTGAGACAGGCTAACTAGTCAGGCGGAAGGACCTAGACCAGGGGGGCCATGAAGGGAGGAGAACTGGAGAGGGAGCTCAGCCTAGGAGAGGCAACAGGCTGGGATTAAAATGGTCTGGGCGAGAGAGGCTAACCCCAAGGAACAATCCAGTAGGCAGAAGATTTGGGGTTGGCAAAGCTGCATAAGAGCGTAAGAGGAAGGAGTGAGTAAGAGTAAGAGGAAGAAGCTGAGCAGTGGTGTGGGGTTTCCAGTGGACAGAAAGGAGAGAGAATGTAAGGAGAGAGCTGAGAAGGCACATCCAGGGGCCCCCAGGAGCAGGGTAAGGAAGGCAGAAAGAAGAGTCAGGGAGAGGAAGCGGAGATGCTGAGCAACTCCCGCTTCGCCCCGGACCTCACCTGTGCGCGGCGAGTTAGCTGCGGCAGCCACAGGAGCAGCTCGGGCTCAGGTCCGCAGCAGCTGTGGCTCCAAGCCCGGCTCCCGTAAATGAGGCTGCGGCGACTGCAGAGCTACGTGACTCCCCCGGAGGGCGGGGCCAGCACCTCCCCGCCCTGGCCACGCCCTCTCCCAGGACTGGAGTCAGTAGCGAGGCCACGCCCGCAGAGGCGGGGCGACGAGGTGGAGTGACTACTCTGCTGGGATCTCCGAGGTGGTTGCGCGCTGTCCCCCTCCCACCTCGTGGGCCAGCCACCAAGGCCCCATGGGCAGGAAACGGCCTCGCCTCATTTCTGCCACAGTCGCCTTTACCATGTGCAGAGCCCTGTGATGGCTGCTGGGGACGAAGCCTGGTCTGGTGAAGGAGGGTCACCTAAACAATCACAACAGTTGGGTTAGGTGGGACACAGGCACCAACAGTGTGGGAGTCCAGGGCAGAGAGTAAGGAACTGAGTTTCTCTGTCCTCACCCCCTTATTCAGCAGGGCTACAGGCAGTGAGCCAGGGAACAAGCAGTCCAGCGACCAGAGTATCTGGGGAAGAAAAGGCGTCAGGGTGCGGGGGGGAGACTGGCTTTGACTCTGGATGCAGTGGGAGGGGTGTGTGGAGGATGCCCAGGCGAGAGGGCCAAGCTGCCTCTCCCCTGACCTCACCCACCCACCTCCTACCCAAGAAATAAGATTCAGTGAGCCTGAAGAAATACATTAAATATACTTTATTTAAATAGCATTAAACAGAGCTGGCTCTAAGCCAATTGGTCCTGGTGTTGGGGTAAGGGAGTACTGCAGGTAAAAAGGGGTGAAACAGAGTCCAGCTTTCAGTTTCTTAGCTCAGAAATTCCAGCAATCCCTGTAGCTCCTTGCAACCCCTCACGACCTCTGGGATGGACAGCAGAGTCTGGCAAGAGATACAGGAAAGGCAGCTCAGGGTCACAGGCCAAAGGCCCAAGGCTCCCAGCCCCAAGAAGCACCCACTGAGTTAGAGGGGGGGGGGAAGTGGAAGCCACAGAGAAGGCTGCAATAGTGAGTCAGGCCCAGCTCTCAGCAAAGGCTGGGAACCACAGCTATGCTCATCAGTACCCCCTGGGCCAGGCCTTAAACCAGGTGCCTTAGTTGCATCAACTCCCTCCCTCCTTTACCTCATAAATATGCTGAACAATGTCATCTAGTTTCTTTAACTCCTTGTCAGAGCGCCGCAGATTCTCTTCCAGGATGTTTCTCTAAAACGCAAATAGGATGCATAAGCTCTATGCTTAAAAGAACAACATAGCTTGTGGGGAAAGATAAATATGGCAGGGCACTTGCTAGTGGTGACAGGAAATAGCCCTAGAATGACATGGAAATTCTTACGTGGCTCTGGAACTTGACCATGAGTTTTGCCTTCTCATTTTTCATCTCCAGGAACATCACCCTCAGCTTGTCCACCTATAGATATGTTCAGATCAGTAGGGGCACAGCCTAGGGTTCCCACTAGTTGCCCAGCTCTTCTGTTAACTCTGAGTCACCTCCTGGGAGAGCCACACTTTCTCCTGGATCCAGTTAGTGGCCATGGGCTGACTGTCGGGGTTCAGCTGGCCTGCCAGGGTCTCTTGGAGCACCTTAGTCTCTGTCTCCGCACGCCGAAGTGAACGGGTGAGCTGGGTCACCTCCTCTCTAAGCCTCTGGGGATGAGAATGGAGAGGTATCTAGTAGCCCTCAAAGGTCCTCTCTATCCTTATCCCATGTGGTGAGCAAGGGTAGACCAGAGGACCCAATTCCCACATTTGGGACCCTGGCTACCAGTGACATAGAAGGCAGAGGCTGGGCATGATGATGAACGTACTATGAGCTCACCACTCTTGTCTATCTGCTCTAGGATCTTCTCGTTCTGCTGCTGTATCACTTCCTGGAGTTCCTTTTCATTCTGTGAGGAAAAGGGAGGTAAGAAGGCAGTGGGAGGGCTGGCTTCTTTGCAGCCGTTGCCAGGAGGTAGGATTTTGTGCCTGACCATGCTCAGCCCAGGTGATACCAATTGATAACCGTCCAATTCTTCCCCTAGGGCTATGTCAGGCCAGGCACATTTCCGTGTTGAAAGAGTTCTCCTGGAGTTCTAGGTCAGCCTGGAAGGTGGGTCAGTCTATAGCTGGTTCCCAAACATGTGAATTGTCTGACCCCGGGAAGGGCAAAACTAGGGCAATGGTTGGAAAATCTCCACCACCCAGATTCCTGGAGAGACAGCAGCTCCCAGTGGGGCCCTCACAGTTGCCCCAGTTCCTCATCGCTTCACTTCCAGGCCCCTCCTCCACCTTGTAGCGCAAGCACAAGGCCTGGTTCAGCTTCTCTATGTCCGCTTCCTTTGCCTTCTGGGCTTCCTGATGCTGTTCTTCCTGGGCCTGCAGCTGAGCCTGCAGATCACATCTAGGGGAGGGAAGAATTCAGCATTATTCCTGTCCCCCCAGGGGCTGCCTGGGCCCTTGACATAAGGGGCTGCTCACCTGACCTGTCCCCTCTCACCAAGACTGCTCTCCACTCACATCTTTCGCTGCAGAGTCCTGACAGCCTCTTCTTTAGACTCCTGCAGCAGGGAACACAGGCTCTGAAGCTCCAGAGTCATAGTACTCATTTCTGCCAGGCTATTCTCGATGCCTGGGGTTTCTGAAAGAGAAAGTACTAGATAGAGGAGAGCCCTTTAGCTCTGGAAGGAAGGAGTGTTTTGCTCTCACTTCCACAACTCTTACCCATGTTCCCCACCCACAGGATCTGAATGTCTGGAACATTACCGATCCCAAAAGGCAGAAATGAAATGAGCCCAAGTAAAATTGAGGTTTTTAGAGCAAAGCACTTCTCACTGCTTTAGTCTTTATCACATCACTACCAGATCTAGAAATGAGGCAGGATCCCTGGAGCCCATCCTAACCTGTAGGCTGATGGGAAACCGTTGATGCTACTCTGGTGAAAGCACTCTTGTCACTTCCAAGCAAGGGCACAGGAGCCGATTCTGGCTCTAAAACAAAATGCAACCATGGTAGAGGGCCCCTCTGGTGGCCCAGTCAAGGGCCGGCCATCACGGGAGCCAGGGAGAGACAGGGTCTGTTGGTGGCATCTCCAATAGCTGAAGATATCAGCAGCAGAGTCATAACTTTCCCACCCCTAAATTCCAGGGCCTTTAACCTTCATCTGCCACTGCTGTCAGGGTGCTTCCCAAAAAGGTGCTGTCACTGGGCAGAGGGCGTTCCTGGGAAGGAGCACAGGCTGTGCTTATCGGGAGGGTCTCTGGTTCAGCCTAAGGGCAAAGGAAGAAAAAAACGTCAGCTGCTTTTCAGGGATAGTGGGTTCCCTGAACTTGCAGGTATTCACCGGCCATCTCCTCGGGATGCTGTTCTCTATGTCACCTCTCTTCTCTATCTTCAACTTCTCCATTAGCTCCTTTCCCTGAACTTAATTCTCTCTCAGTAGAACGACAATTAAAAAAAAAAAAACAAAAAACCTTCTTCTTACCTTAAGTATGCTTTTAGCTACTGCCTTTTCTTTTTCCCTTCCATTAAAAAAAAAAAAAGAAAGAAAGAAAAGCCTACATTTCTTGCCTAAAATTCTCACCATGTATGGACTCCCTAGCCCACTACACTCAGGCTTCTGCCCCACCATTCCACAAAAGTTCTCATTATTTGGTACACCAGTGGCACCGGACACCTTTCAGGTCTTATTTTACCTGACCTATGTGATAACCGATGACCATGTTCTTTTAGAAACTTCATTTTCTTCACTTGTGTGACATGACTCTCTCTCCTTCACAGGTAGGACTCATACCTTTCTGGCTATTTCTTCTCTCTATCCACAGGTCTTTCTTTAACTGTGGGCTCCTTTTGGTTCATCCTTGACCCTCTTTACATACCCCAGGTGGCCTCACCTCAGGAGCTCCACAAAAACATCCACTTCTACATGGAGGACCCTTCAATCTGTCTCTCTCAACTGGACCTTCTCCCAGTCTCCAGGCCCAAAGGCTCAACTATCTGTGAAGAATCTACCAGACTGTTCCACAGTTCATCTGAAATTTAGTATGTATAAAGCTGAGCTAACCATTTTTCCTGTCCCACCTCACCAAAAGTCTATTCCTCCACCTGTATTTAAGATCGTAGAGCAGGGGAGCAGCAAATTGCAGCCTGTGATTCAAATCTGGCCTGCCACCTGTTTTTCTAAATAAAGTTTTATTGGAACACTGCCACATCATTTATTTATATACTCTCTGTGCCTGCTCTTGAGCTACAAAGGCAGAGTTGAGTAGTTGAGACAAAGACCAGTGGCTTGCAAAGCCGAAAATATTTATCATATTGCACATTATAGGAAAAGTCTGCCAATCCCAGTTCTAGAGTGTCGCCATCTTTCCAGCAATCTAGAGATCATCATTCACTCTTCCACCGTACTCCTACATCAAACTGGTCACCACGTTCTGTTACTTTTTTTTTAAGATTTTTTTGATGTGGACCATTTTTAAAGTCTTTTTTATTGAATCTGTTACAATATTGTTTCTGTTTTATGTTTTGGTTTTTTGGCCGCGAGGCATGTGGGATCTTAGCTCCCCAACCAGGGATCAAACCTGCACCGCCTGCACTAGAAGGAGAAGTCTTAACCACTGGACCGCCAGGGAAGTCCCCATTCTCTTACTTTTACTTCCTAAATATGTACTGGATTCATCCAATTCATCCCCTCCTCCATATCCCTGTAGTTCAAGCCTTCGAAAATCTGGCCTCCTGCCTAGCTCTCCAGCCTTTTCTCCTTATCATCCTTGCCCCACGTAGCTCCTATAATCCAGTCATAAAGAACTACCTCCCAGTTCCCAAACTCACCACATTCCACAGGAGCAGGGCCTTGGCCTTGTTCACCTGTAGTCCCAGCACCTAACCCAGGTCTTGTCACAAGGTAGACACTACAAAAAGTACCCATAGTGCCTCTATGACTTTCATACTATTCCCTCTGCCTGGTGGGCCTTCCTATATACCCAACCCTGCCCTACAAACTTCTAACCTCAAGACTCTGACCAAGAGTCACCTGCTCTGAGAAGACATCTTAACTCTCAAAGGTAAAACTGATGCTCCTTTCTCTGTGGTCATCCAGGTAACCCTCAGTGGCCATCCAGGCAACCCTCTATCACAATCACAAGCCAAGATGACAAGTTTACATCTGTCTGTCTTCCCTGCAAGACTGGATTCCTGTGCTTAGTGCACACTGGGGAATGGGGTCAGATCCTAAGCAATTCGATTTCAGGATTCTGGCTGTGTCTTTAACTGTTGAGTAAGCTAACTAACGCTGCATTCTGAAAAATATCCATTTATTGTTCAGTGTGCACTGTGGGGAAGCCAAAGAAGCGAGGCTAAATTTCTGCTTTCTTTAAATTCAGTCTAGTTGAAGAGACCAAACATCCAAGGAAAATTAATACAAGTGCAAAAGGAGAGTAAGTTCATGAGGAATATAGCAGGAGATCACTGAGTCCACTGATGTTTGGGAACATTTCAAAGAAGAAGGTGAGCCAGGGAGGATTTTAATAGGAAGGAAAAGGTATTTCCAGTTTGAAGATAGAAGAGAACGGACGTGGTAACAGCACGCATCTGGGTGCGAATGGGGATGAGACGTGTGTGTAGTACGTAGGCAGTCTATGGGAGTAAAGGGTTCATAACAGGGAGGTAGGAGACAGAAGAAGAAAAGTTTGAGTGACAGGTTGAAGACATCCTGTAGGCAACTGAAAATCACTGAAGGTCACAGAGATGGAACAAGAGTAGAATTTTTGGAAGACCATTCTATACAATAAGGATACAAGTGGAAAAACTTTCAGCAAACTAGGATTAGAGGGGAACTCCCTCAACTGGCTAAAGAATATCTACAAAAAGCCTACAGTCAACATCATACTTAAAGGTGAGAAACTCAAAGCTTTCCCTTTAAGATCAGGTACGAGGCAAGGATGTCCCCTCTCGCCATTCCTTTTCAACACTATAGGGGAAGTTCTAGCTAACACAGTAAGACAAGAAAAGGAAATAAAAGGTATACAGTTCGGGAAGGAAGAAATAAAACCGTCTTTATTTGAAGATATTGATACAACTGTAAGGGAAGAGAAGGAAACCCCAGACCCTACCTTCTTTAGTTTTGTCTGTAGGAAGAGGGTCAGGCTACGGAGTTGCTCAGTCAGCACCCTTAGCTCTTGGGAATACTGGCGTGTCTTCTCCAGGTCTTGCTGCTGTTTCTCTGCCATGGTGCTGGCCAGTTTAGCCCTGAAATAGGAAGGAACAGAGAAGACAGCCGAACACCAGATGACCTTCTCTGAACACTTCTACAAATCCCCACACAGAACTGCGTTCAAAGAGGGGAAACAAGAGGCTCCCAGACCCTGTCACAATTCCCTCCTTGGAGACTTTAGCTTCCAGAAGCGGTCCTGGGAGAGATAAACACTAACAGGGAAGCACAGAAAGGTAGAGGTCTTACTTCAGGTTCTCCACGGTGTCCTTCAGGTCCTCACACTGCAGGCTGCGCTCCCGGAGTACTTCCAGTGTGGTTTTCAACTGACACTCAACCTGGCCCAGCTCCAGGTGAGCAACCTGATTCTCTTGTTCTGCAAACTGGGGAGACAGGAGCAGGAAGGAAGGCAAGGAGCGAGGAAGGGAGGGGGGAAGATGCATCTAAGTGGGAAATTTTAGAGTCCTGGGAACAGAGGCTTTTTCGAGTCCAGAGTCTCAAACCTCACCTCAATACCACCAGGGAAGAGTCACACTCCTGCAGCTCCCCTGCCCCAAGCCATCTTCCTTACCTCCAGGGTCTCCTTTAGGTCCTGCACCTCCTTGGCCAGGACCGCCTGTTGTTGCTGCAGCTCTGCCTGCATATGTTTTAATGCCATCTCTTCCTTTTGCCATCTGCCAGAGACCTTACATTAGATCCCATTGGTCCCATATCCTGGATGCCTACTGCCACAATAACCTGAGAGGAACTCACTGAGCAGCCTTCTCCTCACTGCTCTGGGTAAGCTGGCAGAGCAACTGATCCTTCATGGCCAGGTCCTGGGTGCAACTGGCATGCTGACTCTGTAGTTCTTTTAGCTGACTCTCCATGCTGGCCAGAATCTGCAGCTGAGCCCGGAGATCTAGACCAAAATTATCCTAATGACACCATGTGGTCACCAGGCCCAAACGTCCCCACACTTCTGCTCTAAGACAAGTGCCCTAGAGCACTTTCTTGCACTACTGCCGTACCCCAAGCCTCAGCAGGGTACAACTGCTTGCACGCATGCACACACGCACACCTGTTGCCAGGCGACTGTTTTCCAACTCCAGTTGTTCTAGTTGGCTTTTGCAGTCCTCTAAATGGGAAGAGACTTGTTCCAGCTCCCTGGAAACCTAGGAGAAAAAGACAGTTTTCCTCCCACAGCTCCTCCTGAATCAAAAGTCCCAAGACTTAGTCCAGTTTCTCTTTCTGGACAGGACAACAAACCACCTTGTTCCTGGGCAAAAACACTGCAGCAAATAAGTCTGATCCTCAGGAAAAAGTAGAAACAGGAGGAAAGTTGCTGAAGAAGGTGCTGAAGGCCATCTTACAGCAAAGGGACTGGCTGGTCTCCAAACCCACAGATGGAAAGAAGACAGCTCCCAGGGAAGAGGCTAATGACACCACTCATCAGAAAGGCCTTCTGTAGAGAAGGAGGAAACCAGGCCTAAGCAGTCCCCACTCCTGGTTTGTACCTGCTGCTTTTCCTCAATTGCAGCATCACGTTCCTGCAGGGTCTGCCGGCTCTTGGCTGTAAATTTCTCTGTGAGTTGTCGAAACCGGCTCAGCAGAGCTGTCCATGTTACATACTACCAGGGGAAGCAAGCAGGTCAGAAGAGCACCCTTGAGACAAGACTCCTAACAGGGCTGGCTGTGAGCAAAGGAGCAGTATAATGGCCCCAAATACTCACATCCAGTTGCATGGATATCCAGTCCTGCTGCAAGGCTGAAGTAAGACTTGCTGTCTGCTGAGCCAACCCTTCTTGCTCAGTATGAAGCCCTACCTACATGAGAAGGATTGTCAATGGAGGGGGCCCTTTCCCTCTGGATACAGGGAAGTAGGGGTACATGTCCATCCTCCCAGTGTGTCAGTATGGATCCCAGGAAAGAATACGCCTTCAATTACCAGCTGGGTCTGGGTTTCCTTCAAAAGGCCTCTGAATTCCCCCATGGATGTCAGGTCCTGTTCCAGCTGGCTGATGCGCTGGCTGGCGTGTGCACAGAAAACCTCTAGCACTGTCTCTGCCTGTTTAGAGAAGAGGTTGAGAGGACACTGTGGGCAGAGGAAGGATACAGCACAAAAAGCCATAACTATCCGTCACACCAGTAGTTTAGTTCATTATTCCCCAGGGCAAGCAGTTCTCAGGCCACCCATCTGTGTCTCAAGTCAATTTATGTTCCTGCAGGAACCTTAGGAAGAGACCTCCTACATCCAGGAACAAAAGCCTGACACCTTACCGCATCTTTGCCTCTGAGGGCCATTTCCTCTCTGTGCTTTGCCTCCTCCGATTCTGCTTTGAGGCTCTGGAGCCTTGCCCTCAATTTCTTCAACACATCAAAACAGCAGGACACCAAGGTTTCTGTACGCCAAGACTGTAAGATAAGAATCCTATACTGTGTCTGGTTTCTTTATTTGGCTGAATTTCAGTCCCACCAAAGGCCTCTGCCTCCACCTGCATGCTGCTTACCTCCTGACTCAGAGCATTTTTATCTTCATCTAAGTGCAGCAGAGATAGTTGAAGCAAGGATATCAGCTCTTTAGAGACCAGCACCCATGACTGCTGTAGAGGGAGAGATGGTTAGGCTAGATCAAATAAAGTCATTAAGCAGGAAGTAAGCTGGGACACTGAGGAGGAAGCCACCAACCCCAATTTCACGCTCCCACTAAGGAAGAGATGTTCTTAACAAAAGGAAATCTCCCTTCACTACCATGGCTGAGTACCATCCATCATCTGCTAACTGCCCAGGAGTCGCCATTCCTGATCTTCACAGGAGACCCAGCAATGGTATAAGGTCAATCAACACTTACCATGACACTCCTGGCCTGCTGCAGAGCCTGTCCAATCTCCTGGCTCTCCTGAAGATGCTGAGGTTTCTTACTCATCTAGTTGGAGAAACAGAGTTGCCCCTTTTGCATAGGCAACATGCACCACCACCAGCTCTTTCCCCCTCCCACCGAGATACAGAGCCTTTCCCATTAAAATCAGGAGCAAGGCTCACAGCTTGATGAAGCCAAGTCAGAAAAAATCCAGAGGTAGGTAAAAAAATTACTTTTTAAAATAATTTTTTTTTCTGATTATGTGGTTACTGTAAAATTTTGGAAATAGGAAAGTGAATAAAATGGAAAAAGAATCATTATCAATTTCACCCCTAGAGCAGTGATTCTCAACCAACAGTACAGCACCCACCCCAACAGATTTCAATATACCTCCGCACCAGATTTCCTTGCTATAGGGATTTGCTGTTACTGATGAGTATGTTACTTCCCTCAGGTGTCAGGGGGAGAAAAAAGTTGTAGATTACTGATTTAGAAAGAGATAACTATATTTAATCAATTCTAAGATGATTGCCTTTTTACAATTTTTTTAAATTTTGGCGCACTGCACAGCATGTGGGATCTTTGTTCCCCAACCAGGGATCAAACCCGTGCCCCCTGCATTGGAAGCACAGAGTTTTAACCACTGAACCACCAGGGAAGTCCCTGTCTTTTTACATTTTAACACCACTGACATTGGTATGCATTCAGTATCTTAGATTTGATGAAAGACAGTAATGCTTAAGAAAAACCACAATTGTGATTATAATATATAAATAAATTTGGGGTCCTGCTTTTCTTACTTAATTTTACTATACTAATGTTATTTAGCCCTGAGTTTATATTTAGTCTCCTCATTGAGAGCCTGAGACTAGGATATGTGCTTTAGGGAGACCTATCAAAGTGGAGTATCACTCATTTTTAACTTCTGCTGATATTTTACCTCACCTCAAAGCCTCTTAGAGGTTATATGAACTATGAACTCCTTTCTTTTTTTTCTTTTTATTTATTTATTTATTTATTTTTGTTGATCTCTAGGTATCTTTTTTTGGCTGGGCCATGGGGCTTGTGGGATCTTACTTATTTATTTATTTTTGGCTGCGTTTGGTCTTCGTTGCTGTGCATGAGATTTCTTTAGTTGCAGCAAGTGGGAGCTACTCTTCGTCGTGGTGTACAGCCTTCTCATTGTAGTGGCTTCTCTTGTTGTGGAGCACTGGCTCTAGGTGCGTGGGCTTCAGTAATTGTGGCTCGCAGGCTCTAGAGCACAGGCTCAGTACCTGTGGCACACAGGCTTGGCTGCTCCGTGGCATGTGGGATCTTCCCAGACCAGGGATCGAACCCATGTTCCTTGCATTGGCAGGTGGATTCTTAACCACTGTACCACCAGGGAAGTCCCTGAATTCCTTTCTTTAAAAACCATGAACATTAAACTTATTTTTCCATGCTATTAAAAACTCTTGGCAGTCCAGTGGTTAGGACTCTACACTTCCACTGCAGGGGACATGGGTTTGATCCCTGTTGGGGAACTAAGATCCTGCATGCCGCACTGCATGGCTGGAAAAAAAGAAACCTCTTCATAAATATATTTTTAAATAACTGTAGGATATCCCATCTTAAGGATGTATCATTATTTTTCATTTTTTTAAAGTTATCATCTTTATGCAGAATTTTTTTTTCCTCTTAGGATTTATCCCTAGAAGTGGGGTTACTGGATCAAAAAGTTTGAACTGCTTTGAGCAGTTTAAATTGCCTTCAAAAACGGCTGAACCCGTTTAAAGGCATAATGTTCAAACAAGAGAAAAAAATTTTAAATGTAATATTAAATGTAACTGTTTTAAAACATAAAAAAAAATTGAACCGATTTATGCCCTACTGACGAGAGGACAATGCTTACCACTATTATCTATTTTATTCTTTGCTATTTTGTCAGAAGAAAATAGCATCTCATGTTGCAATTTGCATTTCTCTGAATACCAGTAATGGTAACCTTCTCAAATATTTATTTACTACTCATTTTAATTTTCTTAATCTCTAATGGTCTGTTCACTATCTTGGGGCAGACGAAAATCTTAGTGTGCTATGTGGAGTAGATAAGTATGATTTCAAAGGCAGCAGAGCCGTAGAGAAACTTTGAAGTTCTGAGAGAAAAGTGGGGAACCTTCATGACTGCTGCAAGGCAGCCATCGTCTAGGAAAAAGCCTAGTGCTGGAGCAGCAGTGCTGAGTCACGATGCTGCAGCAGTCTGGATATAAGGAGGCAGATCTCTTGGAGTTCATCGCTCCCCTCCCCAGCAAAGCAGACATTGTTCCCGACTGCATCATGCAGTAAGGCACAGAGTTACCCCTGGAGCCCTGGAACAGGGCACACATACTGCTCAGGGCTGGCCAGTCAGGCAGGTGATGAGATTAGCGTGAATGAGGCAGCCAAGCGGCAAGGACATGGCACTGTGATGGGGAATGGCTGAAGGCACTGTCAACTTCCTCTCTTTGGTTCTGCTCCAGTGGTCTCTAAAAGGGTTTGGCAAGCTTCAAGGAAAGAGGGTACAAGGCCAACTCAGGGATGGGGAACAAGGTCAAGGACAAGAGGAAAGGTTACAAGAATAAGAAAATACAGGAATGATGAGCCTATGGCTTCCAGGATTTTGACAAAAAGTAAAGTCATTATTTTGAGGGTATTTCCAACCCAAAGGAGGTCTTTGGAGCTTTAGAGACCATCGGTTTTTTTTTTTTTGGCCGCGCTGCGCAGCTTGCGGGATCTTAGTTCCCCGACCAGGGATGGAACCCCGGCCCTGGGCAGTGAGAGCGAGGAGTCCTAACCACTGGACGGCCAGGGAATTCCCGAGACCATCTCTTCGGAGCAGCAGCCACCTGTTACGTCAACAGCCACAACACTGAGGACTCAATCCCTTCCCTGACACACCCCCTTACTTCCTCGGCCTGTACTGTCTCAGCAAGACTCCTCTAGTACAGTGGTCTTTCAACTGTTTTCCTCTCATATCTCCTGCAGTAACTTGGAAAGCTGGAGTACCCTTACGTTGAAATTGTTACAAAGCCTGTAACTTCCACCGCCTTATAAACATTGACGGTTTGAAATAAAACTGTTACATCACTCTTAAATATACCCAATGGTATAAATGTTACGTACACCATAATGATTTTTTTAACGTTTTTATTGGAGGATAATTGCTTTACAATGGTGTGTTTGTTTCTGCTTTATAAACCATAATGATTTAATACCTATTTGATACCTTTAGAAAATACACAAAGGGGACTTCCCTGGTGGTGCAGTGGTGAAGAATCCACCTGCCGGGGCTTCCCTGGTGGCGCAGTGGTTGAGAGTCCGCCTGCCGATGCAGGGGACACGGGTTCGTGCCCCGGTCCGGGAAGATCCCACATGCCGCGGAGCGGCTGGGCCCGTGAGCCATGGCCGCTGAGCCTGCGCGTCCGGAGCCTGTGCTCCGCAACGGGAGAGGCCACAACAGTGAGAGGCCCGCGTACCGCAAAAAAAAAAAAAAAAGAATCCACCTGCCAATGCAGGGGACATGGGTTCGAGCCCTGGCCCGGGAAGATCCTACATGTTGGGGAGCAACTAAGCCCATGCGCCACAGCTACTGAGCGTGTGCTCTAGAGCCCGCGAGCCACAACTACTGAAGCCCACACGCCTAGAGCCCGTGCTCCACAACAAGAGAAGCCACCGCAATGAGGAGCCTGTGCACCGCGATGAAGAGTAGCTCCCATTTGCTAGTCCCACATAAGATTTTTAGGGAGAAAACTCTCTTTTGGACGGAGAAATATTTTCATCAGTTGTATATTAATCACTGTAATAATATAATTTTTAATTAAAATCATAAACATATCCAGTAAAATTTTACTGGAGATCCATCTACTAATGAAATAGATGGAGCATCCCTCCCCTTATTAGTTCATGTGTCTGTGATCACTATAATTCCTACAAAAAGACATAGTTCAGCAAGAATTCTATACCTATTTTCCATTCTTACAGATACAAGATTTATGTGAGGGAATTCCATGGCAGTCGCGTGGTTAGGACTCCGTGCTCTCACTGCCAAAGGCCTGGGTTCGATCCCTGGTCGGGGAAATGAAATCCCACAAGCCATGTGGTGCAGCCAAAAAAAAAAGATTTCTGTGAGAAAGTTTCTTCACATAAATAATGGGAATAAGTAGGAATGAAAGAAGGGAAGAAGGGCAATGTCACGCAATTCTAGGAGCTCCTTTGGAGATACATGCCGAAAATCTCACAGTGCACTTCCATCCACTGACATAACTGAAGCCTTCCTTCAATTTTGTTGAAAGCACACAAAAATGACATGTTACATAATCATTGCAGTCATCTGCCCTCTCAGCACGTACACAAATATTTTCTATTGTCCTTCGAATGCTGCCTCTTGACAATGTAAGATTCAGGACAGGCAGTAAATATGCTCTTCTTTATAGCAAAGTTAGTAAATTGGGCAAGGGTAATTGAGAATGGGGAAGTAGGAAAGAAAACAAATTAGTAAAGAGTGCATTTGGAAGATGAAGATCTAGAAACCGATTCCTTTAAAACTTTCCTTGCTTGCATTCCCTTGGAAGGTCTTGATGTACCCCAGGGGTATAATGAGTACCAAGAGCTCTAAGGGATTTTCCAGATCCTCAGCTTTTATACATATTCTAAGGAAGAGGGCCCACTGGGATCCTCCACACTTTGGGAAGAACCTTCTTACCCCACTGGAAAAGGTGTCAGTCTGTGTGCTGCTGTCCTGAACTTCTGGGTGAGGGCCAGTCAGCTGGCTCTTCCAGTCCTGCAGCTGGCGGGAGAGAACCTCCAGAATGACAAGAGCGTTCAGCAGGTTATCTTCCAGGTCATGTCGAGATAAGGCAGTCAGATCTGGAGGACGGCTGCAGTAGGAAGAGGAGAACGTGAGGAGAAGAGAGGGAAAGGGATGGCAGATCCAGGTGAATGGCAGATCCAGGTGAATGAAGTCCAGGAGCACAAAGATACGGGGATACTTACCCCCAGAGAAGATGCTCTGTCTCAGAAGTACTGTCCTTGGTGCCCACCAGGCCTGTGTGGGATGTGTTGGTCCTCCTTTCCTGCTGTGCTGGGGGAGTAAACCAAGTCCCCACCGAGCAAGTAGAGAAAGGGGTAGTTCCAATCGCAGCATCCCGAAACACAGAGGGAAGAGATAAGCTCTGGCGGAGATTTTCCAGCATGACGGAGGTATTTACACCTTTTTCCAGCCAGGCCAGGGGAGACCTCCAAGGCCCCATATCAGAGACAGGAGTGCTACCAGCATCTTCTACGGCTGGCCCTGGAGCTGCCTGGGATTCCATTTCTCCTGGATTTGGGGTCAGGCCTGTGGATGGAATATCGTCCATATTTGAGACAAGTGCTTGCTCTCGCAATTCAGCCTCCTCAGGGAATGTGGGAAAGCTCATTTCTCTCTCCTCTGTAGTTCTGTGCTCTAAAATTTCCTCCCCTGGGTCCACAAGACTGACAGGGAAATCTGCTGCTAAGACAGTTGAAGGGGAAAGCCAGAGCAGGGAGGAAGGCAACAAGGCATTACTTTCAGAAGGGACTAAGTCCTCAGGCACAGCCTCAGTCCTACTGTCTTTCAGGCTTTCCTTGGAGCAGTGTAGCTGTTGCTCAGAACAGGGATTTTGTGGGTACTCCAACAGATGGGATGGAGGATCCTGAAAGGTAGGTTTCTCAGGCATAGCAGGAACAATTTCTGAAAAGTTGTCTTCCATGCAGGGGGCCACCCCCATCCTCAGCAGATCTCCTGGCCTCAAAGGCTCATCTAGAGAGAAGCTGTTTGTCTCTGCCATGGTATCTAGATGGGCCTCGAGTGTAGTGTTTTGCTGCTGTCCCCCTGGAGAAGGTACAAGGACCATGGTTTTAACCACATTGTCGCCCAGTGGGTCTACTGCTTCCTCAGATGTTTGGGGAGTAGAATTGGTTTGGGGAATCAGATTTAGGGGCTGCTCATCTGATTCATGTTGACAAGCTTCTAGACATGTTGAGGGATGGCTGAACTGTTCTGAAGGGGAGTCTGTCTTCTTAGCACTGACAAGATCCAGTGGAGATGAGTCGTTGCTGCCTTCCTGCCAAAGGAAACAAAAGTAGTTGACTAGTACAGTCGGTTCTGGTTCCCAATATACAGTTATGGGTACAGGATACGGTCTGAACTCAGAAAAGGAAAGAGTTCTCATTACCTTTACTTAGGTAAGAACTTGGCTAAGCCTTGCTACTTACTACAGAGACCCAGTTGAAAAGCTGGGAAGCCATTCTGGGTCCTTCCAAGTGAACCAGGTTACAGTATAAACAAGGCTAAGATAATCTATCCATGTCACGGGAAGATGGTAGCTTGAAAGTGACCCCACTCTTCTCCAATCCTAACTCCAACCCACTTCTAGGGTAGGAGGGATCCCTGGCTCAAGTTCTACAGTTGGTATAAGATTTTAGTCCTTTTGGAACAGATGAGAAATTGGGGACTAGAGTGAGAGAGCACTTGGCCCACAGAGATCCATGTACCATAGGAAGAAAGGGCAACATCAACCTGTGCCAGTGACCTAGTCTCCTTGACTGCAAGAACTGAGGGTATCCTGAACACATGGGTTGAAGCCATTCAATCCTAGGGATTTGAAGAGCTCTAGTCTTTGTAGCAAAGGAGAATGAAGAGCAGAAAGACTCTTCCTGGTGCCCTGAAAAGGGAGTGACAACCTCCCAACTGCTGGTTCATAGGGACAGAGACCACTGCACTTTCTACCACTTGCAGGGCTGCTGGTCCTGAGACTCAATGAACAAAAAAAGGAAAATATGAATGTACTTATGTGGATCCAATAGCCAGAGAAAGGACAAACCCTAAGATAGTTAGGAAAGGTAGGCCCTACCAAAATACAGCTGACGGAAGAAACAGATAACAATTTGCACCAAAAAATATATGCATACATTAGAAGATCTGAGTACAACTCACACACACAAAGACTTTCTGGAAATAATAAATATTACTTTTAAACAAAAAATTTTAGGAATATGCACTGAAAGAGGATGATCAGAGTTAAGACAAGAATTACTGGCCTGGACAATCAAGTGGAAGACATATCTTAAAGACAAAAATACAAAGAAATGTAAATCTGAGGGGAAAGCTAAGAGAACTGGAAGATAAATCCAGCAAACCTAACATGTGAATAAAAGAAGCTCAAGGAGAAAAGAGAACATGTACAGGTGGGGCACTGATTAACAAGTACTAGAAGAAAATTTCTCTAAGGTAAAGAAAGATCTGAGTTTGCATATTAAAATGGCTCACCAAGTTCCAAGCAGGACTGACAAAAAATGATAAGATTTCTGAACTACCAGAACAACAAAACTATCTTAGAAGCTTTAGATTATAAAGACCAATTATTTACAAAAAAAAAAAAAGAATTAGACTTACATGAAGTTTCTCATTTACAGCAGTGGATGAAACTTTAAAACATGAAGTTGAGCTAGAGCTTCTGATATTCTAGCAATGTCCTTGGGTATAGGTTACAACGATGTGTGCTTTATACAAATTTGTTAGGCTCAATGTTTTATGTACTTTCATGTATTTTATTTCAAATTTTCAAGTTTTCTTTCGAAGTGCTCAAGGAGGGACTTCCCTGGTGGCGCAGTGGTTAATAATCTGCCTGCCAATGCAAGGGACATGGGTTCGATCCCTGAGCCAGGAAGATCCCACGTGCCACGGAGTAACTAAGCCCGTGGGCCACAACTACTGAGGCTGCGCTCTAGAGCCCGCGAGCCACAACTACTGAGCATGCGCGCCACAACTACTGAAGCCCGTGTGCCTAGAGCCCACGCTCCGCAACAAGAGAAGCCATCACAATGAGAAGTCCGCGCACCACAACCAAGAGTAGCCCCCGCTCGTCGCAACTAGAGAAAGCCGGCACGCAGCAACGAAGACCCAACGTAGCCAGAGATAAAAAATAAATAAATTTATTAAAAAAACAAAACAAAACAAAAACAAAGTGCTAAAGGAAAAGTAGAAAATAAAGGGGATGGCAAAGAGATATCAGGCAAAAACGAAGAAAGAGAGCAGAGGCGGCAGTATTAGTATCAGACAAGGTAGAATGTAAAGTTACGGCACTATTACGACAGAAGACAAAATCAAAGATATATGATATAAAAAAATATAAATCAGTCGGCACTACATAGCCCAGAAGCTAAATACATAAACCAAAGGCTTTTAGAAAGGTAAAAATGACCTTAAAGTTTTTGCTGTGTTTATCAAGTGCCTATTTATTCCTTTTAAAAATCACTTAAGGAGAAGATGTTTGCAAATCATATATCTGATAAGGGGTTAATATCGAGAACAGATAAAGAATTCCTACAGGAGCGGGCGGCGCGGCGGGCGGGAGGTGGCCGGATGGTGAAACTGATGGCGGAGCTGATAGAGCAGGCGGCGCAGTACACCAACGCCGTGCGGGACCGCAAGCTGGACCTGCGGGCCGTATAGGTGAGGGACTTGATCAGGCTCTGCCCTGTCTGACAGAACTCATTCTCACCAACAACAGTCTTGTGGAATTGGGTGATCTGGACCCTTTGGCATCTCTCAAATCATTGACTTATTATCTAAGTATTCTAAGAAATCCTGTAACAAATAAGAAGCATTACAGACTATATGTGATTTATAAAGTTCCACAAGTCAGAGTACTGGATTTCCAGAAGGTGAAACTAAAAGAGCGTCAGGAAGCAGAGAAAATGTTCAAGGGCAAACGGGGTGCACAACTTGCAAAGGATATTGCCAAGAGAAGCAAAACTTTCAATCCAGGTGCTGGTTTGCCAACTGACAAAAAGAAAGGTGGGCCATCTCCAGGGGATGTGGAAGCAATCAAGAATGCTATAGCAAACACGTCAACTTTGGCTGAAGTGGAGCGGCTGAAGGGCTTGCTTCAGTCCGGTCAGATACCTGGCAGAGAACGCAGATCAGGCCCCACTGATGATGGTGAAGAGGAGATGGAAGAAGACACAGTCACAAATGGGTCCCGAACAGGGTAGCCTCTAAGGATCTCAGGACATACAATAGTCCACTTCAGACAGGTCCTGCTTTTTGAATAGCCCTGTTTGTGTCAGCAAAGTAGAGTTCATAAGCATTGCTGAAATGCTTAAGACTGCTGGTAATTTTGTAATAAAAATTTTGAAATCTAAATGCCAGTTTTCTATCAATAGTACAAATAAAGGACACTCTGTGCTGCAGATTGCACATCATTGGGGTGTATGTGCAGTGAGGCCTGGACGTGTGGGAGTTGGAAATGCAGGAGGGTGGATCTTGTGGGTAGGCTTTCCAGTTCTCATGAAATGTTTAGGTTTTTAAATTCATAATAAAACTTACGATTATCAAAAAAAAAAAAGAATTCCTACAACACAACAACAAAAATAATTAAATTTAAAAATGGGCAAAGGGACTTCCCTGGTGGCACGGTGGTTAAGAATCTGCCTGCCAGTGCAGGGGACATGGTTCGAGCCCTGGTCCGGGAAGATTCCACATGCTGCAGAGCAACTAAGCCCGTGCGCCACAACTATTGAGCCTGCGCTCTAGAGCCCGCGAGCCACAACTACTGAAGCCCACGCGCCTAGAGCCTGTGCTCCGCAACAAGAGAAGCCACGACAATGAGAAGCCTGTGCACCGCAACGAAGAGTGGCCCCCGCTCGCCACAACTAGAGAAAGCCCACACACAACAATGAAGACCCAAAGCAGCCAAAATAAATAAATAAATTAATTAATTAATTAATTAAAAAAAAAACAAAAAAAAAACTCCCAGAAAACAAAAGTCCAGGACCAGATCATTTCACAGGTTGAATTTACCAAAATTCAAAGAAGATTTAATACCCATTTGTCTCAAGCTCTTCCAAAAAATTAAATAAAGAGAAGGAAACGCTTCCTAACTCATTTTACAAGGCCAAAATTATGTTGATACCAAAATTAGACAAGGACAACACAGAACTCAACAGATCTGGCAGAATGAAAGAAGTGCAAGGGCAGAGTAATTAACTATCTGCTGACAGATGTAACAGAATGTGACATCCTTTGAATAGTAAATATGCTTTTTTTCATACGTTCATGGAACACTCAGAAAAATTCATCCTATACTTGGCTACAAAGACAACAGATTACAGTCTGATCATAATGCAAGAAAATAAATTTAAAAGGTGACACAAAATAGTTTTTAAGCACTTGGAAATTAAGAACCCCTCCTAGATAACCCCTGGATTAAAGGTAAAAATCAAAAGAAAATTACAAACTAGCTAAGAAGCATGACAAAGGATGACTATTTATAATATACACTTAGAAAATGAGGAACAAGAGTTAACCACCCAATAGAAAAATGAGCAAATAATATAAATAAGCATTTCACAAAAGAGCAAACCCAAATAACCAACTCACATGTAAGAGATACACTCACTAGTAGTCAGGAAAATGCAAATTAAAGTAACAATAAGATACCACATCAGACTGGCTAAAATTTTAAAGATCTCTAACAACTACTACAAGAGGTGATGTGGGGAAATGGATATCGTCATACAATGCTGGAGAGAATATGAATTGTAATAGCTATTTTAGATAGCAATCTGACAAAGTTTAAAATTAAAAATATCTTTCCTTCAAACCAATAATCCTACTCCTGAAAATGTATCTCACTGAAATAAAGGTATCAGTACAAAGATATTTACATTAGCATTGTTTGCAGAAGCAAAAAAAGTGGAAAGATAAATGACCATTTATGACTAAATTATGATTCATGCATACATACCACAGTATCTTATGAATTAGCTCTACGCTAGTTGACATGGAGGAATTTAAACCACATTGTTAAATGAGAAAAGCAACAGGCAGAGAAATGTACACAGTCAATCCTCATTATTTGAACTGAAAAGCATTTTCTACACAGCTATGTCTCTCAAGACCTTTTACAAAAGTACAACTCAGTGAGGGCAGTTCTACAAGGAGCTAGTTTCAACTCCGGTGGTTCAGGGGTGTAACTTGATCCCAGGGGAGTTTTTACTACCTCTGGGAATGGATGGACATTGCCTCATTCTTGCAGCTGACTGACCTCTCCCTAAGTGAGTCCCTATTAAGAGGGAGACCACTAACCAAAGTGATAGTATTTCTGAGACGTTTGGTAAAGACTGAACGGGGGAGGAGGTGATAAAAAAAAACTAACAGCTAAATAGAGGTGCGGGTTCTCAGTGGACTTCCTTTAACGACCCTAGGGTACCTCTCTGTTGGCCTGAATAGCTGTAAATGGATGTCACCGAAGAAGGAAACTTCATTATCGTTATTAATTACGTTCCAACCCTGGCCCTCTGTTCCTCTGAGCTCTCGGCCTCGGCAAAGAGCCCAGTCTAGAGGCTGGCCAGGCGAATCTCACCTGCAGCCCTAGCTTGCACAGTGATGCGGTGGACGAGTAGGCTATCGGGGGCCCTGTTCCCGAGTTGGTGAGGGCACCAGGCTGCAGGATAAGTTCTCGGAGAGGCGTTCTCATAGCTGCTTTCCCCTAAAACAGAAGAGAGAAGGTGAGAAAGCCTGGGCTCTGCCAGCCTGTCCTAAGAAGCTCCCCTCCCTCCCTAAGAAGCTCACGAGCAATAACGAGTAGGCTCCAACCCCAGTCCTCTGAACATCAGGACCAGCATTAGACTCCACATGCACCCGTCCCCAGGCTCGACCCAGCTTTCCACGACGCCCGGCACTGCCAGCGACCCCGACCCGAAACCCCGGCCCAGCTCTCTCTCTCCATGAGGCCCTCCCGCTCACCGGTTGGGGCGAAGGCGACACGCTAAGATTCAGTTTTTTCACCCGCCACATCTTCAAAACAACACAGGGTGATCACCTCCTAGACGCAAGAGGCGACGCCATACTCACCCGCCGTCTTTATTTGAACCTGCTCCGCGCCTCCCGATTGGCTGAGAAGTCTCAGTGCGTCAGGTGGGCGCGTCCGCTCCGGGCTCGAGCCCGGCGGGCGGGGGCGGGGCCTATATTGGACCCGCCCCGCCCGGCCCCCTGTGCGCGCGCGCTCGGCGAGCCGACCCCCAACCCCCGACGCCGGAGGTAGCCGCGACGCGCTCCCGCCCGAAGGCCAGCCTTTCGGCCTCACCTCCGAGAGGGTGACCAGGAAGTTGGACAGTTGAGGAGTCCATCCCTCCTGCTTCGAGTAGGCCAGTCTCACACCCTGTCAGAAAAGCGGTCCCCGTGGCCTGGCCTTAGGAAGTTTCTCCTTACTTAGGTTTCCCTCAGCTACCTCAGCCTTGACCGGCAGGAGCCGGTCGGGGGTCTAGAAGGGAAGGTGAGTGGAGCGTTTTTTACGTAGGCTGATCGGTCCGCACATAGGTCCTGCGTCCGTGATGGCCTGAGACGTGGTCCTCAGCCTGCGCTGTCATTTAGCCTCTTCAGAATTTCTGGTGTTTTCTTGGGACTTAACTCAGGGTCCGCAACAAGTTCACTGCAACAATAATAGCTCACAAGTATTGAACATTTATTAGGCACCTGGCGCTCTTCCAAATGCCTTTTATATCTTAACTCCTTTAATCCCCCAAAGGGCATATGAAGTAGGCACCGTAAATATCCCCGTTTTACAGACGTAGGAACCGAGTCACAGATAATGCCTTTTGCCTAATGCCCCCCAGGTAGTAAATGGCAGAGTCAAGATTGCCACCCACACTACCGACTACTGCATTCTCCTGTCGCTTGAAACCCCTCTGTGTGGGAAATTAGCTACTGGAGGTGGGATTGATTTTTGGAAACAGCCTAAAGTTAAGTATTCAGAGTTAACAGTTTATGATGAAGTATGTTCCTTTGAACGCTCACGGCACCTTATTTACACTCTTAAGTCATAATGAATTTGGAAAAGGCAATAACCCAAAGAGGAGAAACTATAATGTTACGAACCTCGGGGCTCTCAGGGGATGGGCTCTTCTAGAACTGTGTTGTCCAATACCATAGCCACTAGCCACATGTGGCTATTGAGCACTTCAAACGTGGCTAGTCCAAATTGAGATGTATTATAGGTGTAAAATACAAACTAGATTTCGAAGACTTCGTATGAAAAAAGAAAAGAAAATATCTTATTTTAAAATATTGATTGCATGTTGAAATGATATTTTAGATACATTGGGTTAAATAAAATACATTAAATTAATTTCATCTGTTTCTTTTTACCTACTTTTTCTTTTCTTTCTTTTTTTTTTTTTTTGCAGTATGCGGGCCTCTCACTGTTGTGGCCTCTCCCGTTGCTGAGCACAGGCTCTGGACGCGCAGGCTCTGGACGCGCAGGCTCAGCGGCCATGGCTCACGGGCCCAGCCACTCCACGGCATGTGGGATCCTCCCGGACCGGGGCACGAACCCGTGTCCCCTGCATCGGCAGGCGGACTCTCAACCACTGTGCCACCAGGGAAGCCCCTTTACCTAATTTTTAATGGGGCTACTAGCAAATTTTAAATTACTTATGAGGCTTACATTATTTCTGTTGGACAACACCGCTTTAGAAACATAATGGTGCAACCTAAAGACGCTAGAGATAACAGTTGCTTGACTGGAAAACTGGGAGAAAGACAACAGAAGAACACAGACTTGAGCCTGGGATTCCCCCAGACTTAGCAGAGGGAATCCCAAGGTATATGTACTTGTGGTCAATCAAAAAGGTCCAGCAAATAAAACAAGGGTGAAAGGGGCAGAAAAACCAAGACAGAAAACTCTTAAGCTCCAGTAGTAAAAGCTTGTATTATATAAAGTGTGACTTGGAATGCTTAGTCCTTGTTGCAGTTGGTATGTCAGATGCCAGGTAAGTAACCAAAGAGATACAGTGCTTCCAGCAGCAAATTCGGAGGGATATGGAGGGTAGACGAGAGGGACAATACTATTGTAAATAGGCAACATAAGCAGAATTAATTTGTTGGTGGTGTTTTGCATGAATTTTTTGCGGGGGGAGGCCGTGCTCCGTGACTTGCGGGCTCTCAGTTCCCCAACCAGGGATTGCACTCGGGCCACGGCGATGAAAGTGCCAAATCCTAACTAACCACTCGATCACCGGGGAACTCCCTGCATGATATTTTTAATTTGGCGTTTTTCAAATTATAAAAAATAAGAGATGCTCGTCGTAGCAAGTCAAACAATACAATGCAAAGACATATTAAAGGCACAGCCTCCCCCATCCATTCTACCTGCCTGAGGTAACGAATAGTGTGTATGCCTTTATAAAAACATATGCAGGGAACTTCCTGGTGGTCCAGTGGCTAGGACTCGGTGCTTTCACTGTCATGGGCCCGGGGTTCGATCCCTGGTCAGGGAACTAAGATCCCACAGGCCATGCGGCCAAACAACAACAACAACAACATATGTATACACACACACACACACACACACAAGGATTTTGTTTGTTTTTATTTATACACGCTTTTTTTTTTTTTTTTTTTTTTTTTGCGGTAGGCGGGCCTCTCACTGTTGTGGCCTCTCCCCCTGCAGAGCACAGGCTCCGGACGCGCAGGCTCAGCAGCCATGGCTCACGGGCCCAGCCGCTCTGCGGCATGTGGGATCCTCCCAGACCGGGGCACGAACCCGTGTCCCCTGCATCGGCAGGCGGACTCTCAACCACTGCGCCACCAGGGAAGCCCTACACACGCTTTTTTTTACCCAAATTAATTGACGTGCAGACTGGGGTCTCTGGGATTGAGAGCTAGTACCTTTTTTTCCCTCTTCTCTTTACATTTGCATTACTCCCCTCTCCCTCCCAGGTTTTCTTTTTCATTCTTTCTCTCTCTCTCTCTCTCTCTCTCTCTCACACACACACACACACACACACACGGAGGGGAAGTAAGCATTGAGAGTCGTCTACAGAAATGGCATCATTTCTTACACTTCTGCATTTTTTCCCCACTCAATGGCTTGTACTGAGCTTTCTAAGTCAACGGATATAGATCTAATTAACTCATTCATCACTTCATATTCCATGTCCTTTTTAAAAAAATAGGTTATTTCTCTTTTCTAATTTGTAAGAGTTCTGTATTATGGACATTAACTGCCATCACATTGCAAATATTTTTCTTTAGATCTATTTTTTGTCCATTGACTTTATTAATGGTATCTTTGGCTATACAAAGATAAAACTTTTATGAGGTTAAGATGTTATCTTTCCTTTCAAAGCATCTGGATTTCTTATCTTGATTGATTCATTCATCTTTTATGTAAATGTATTTTTTCTTTTTTAATTTTTTAAGTTAAAAAAATTTTTATTTTTGGCTGTGTTGGGTCTTTGTTGCTGCGCGCGGGATTTCTCTGGTTGCGGGCGAGCGAGGGCTACTCTTCATTGCCGTGCGCAGGCTTCTCACTGCAGAAGCTTCTCGTTGCAGAGCACGGACTCTAGGCACGCAGGCTTCAGTAGTTGTGGCACGCGGGCTCAGTAGTTGTGGCATGCGAGCTCTAGAGCACAGGCTTAATAGTTGTGGCGCACGGGCTTAGTTGCTCCGCGGCATGTGGGATCTTCCCGGACCAGGGATCGAACCCGTGTCCCCTGCATTGGCAGGCGGATTCTTAACCACTGCGCCACCAGGGAAGTACCCCCCCTTATAAGGAAACCAATCATATTGGATTATGGATTAGGGCCCACCCATAAGACCTCATTTTAACTTAATTACACCTGTAAAGACCTTATCTCCAAATACCGTGACATTCTGAAGTACAGGGGTTAGGATTTCAGCATATCAATGGGGAGGGGGCACAATTCAGCCTGTAACAGGGGCTAATAATACAGTGAATATGATTCTATTCAATTTTTCAAAAAAGCTTTGAAGAGATTTTTACATTGAACTCTATTTAAAGAAGTAAACCAAGGAATTGAGATTACCAGTTTGTTAAATCAATGAACAAGTGAACAAATGAACTGGTCAATATATGATAAAGTAACTTAGGTTAGAGGTAAGAAACAATGAGTAGAACTAAAAGGACACTTTTCTAAAAGAAGAATATAAGGTTTGGTGTTAAGACTTTTTTTTAAAATAAAGTATAGTTGGTTTACAGTGTTGTTTCAGGTGTACGGCTAAGTTATTCAGGTATATATATATATGTGTGTATATATGTATATACAAAATCTTTTTCAGATTCTTTTCCATTATAGATTACAAGACATTCAGTATAGTTCCCTGTGCTATACAGTAGGTTCTTGTTATTTATAAGACTAATCTTAAATTCTTAGAAAAGATAGGAGTACAGAGCAAAACATCCATACTTAAAAGTGTTTCTGATTTCTTCTAGGTAATAAAAACTAAAAATGTAGGGCTAAACTTAAAAGATCATTTCAGGTTGTATATAAAACAAATTTTTTTTACTGAATTTCACGTGAATAAATAGAAGGTATTTATTTTTAGGTGATTCTGAATGGGGGTGGAGGGTGGCAGGAAAGAATGCCTTCCAGGGATGAGCATATCAAAACTGGGGTAGGTGGGGGGGTGGAGGCAGTGCTTTTTCAAATTATACTTTGTGAAACTTTGATTTTTCTGTCACTGCCTCCACTCTTCCCTGAGAAACACTGCTGTAAGCACCACTGATTGAAGAGAGTATGTTAAAAATGCCCTCATTTGATAAGAAATGATTCAAACTACACTTACATGATCCTGGACTCTAAGCTATCTAACATGACCCAGGAAAGGGACCCTAGTGACATTATGTTAACCATGTCCTAAAGACCTTAAACCAGTATACTGCTGTGACCAGAGAGGCTATATAATGTTGGGCGATCTGAACATTAACACTGGGCCAGACACACAGTATCATAAAATCATCTGCATCTGCCCTTTGAAGAAGCATCACAGAAATCTGAAACCTGTCTCCCACAATGAAGAACCAGTGGTTGTATACATTAGGAAACTAGGTCCAGAGAGTTAAAATGACTTGTATAAAGACACCGAAATATTTATTGGTGGATCAAGGCACCAGGTCTCCTAAATTCCAATCTAATACTCTTAACTACTATTTTAGAAGCCATTGATTCCCATTTCTAGTATTCAGTATTGTTTTTTTTGTTTTGTTTTTTTAATAATTTATTTTTTGGCGTGTTGGGTCTTCGTTGCTGTGCACGGGCTTTCTCTAGTTGTGGTGAGCGGGGGCTACCCTTTGTTGCGGTGCACGGGCTTCTCATTGTGGTGGCTTCTCTTGTTGCGGAGCATGGGCTCTAGGCGTGCAGGCTTCAGTAGTTGTGGCACATGGGCTCAGTAGTTGTGGCTTGCGGGCTCTAGAGCACAGGCTCAGTAGTTGTGGCGCATGGGCTTAGCTGCTCCGCAGCATGTGGGATCTTCCCGGGCCAGGGCTCGAACCTGTGTCCCTCGCATTGGCAGGCAGACTCTTAACCACTGTGCCACCAGGGAAGCCCCCAGTATTGGTTTTTATCCAATGTGGCAGTTCTGGTCACTACAACTTTAAAAATATGTAATAAAGCCTAAAAAGTCTCTAAAGAGAAACAAGTGAGATAATCAAAAGAATCAAGAATACATTCATTTATTTATTTATATCTCAACTTCATTCTAAAAGGCTTACAAAGATGGAGATAATCTAGTAAGATTTTAAAAAAAGGATTAAAACAGAAAAATGAGAAGAGAATAAGGAAAGTAAAGGTCAAAAAGGAAGATGATGGAACCAAGAACGTGGCTAGCATACAAAACATAACATGAGGTCCTAAACACTTGCTGGAAGTGGGCCACAAACTGGGCTCTAAGTGGTCTAGCATCAATATGAAAAGAAAAATAGAGTCAGTTGAATATTTACTGTCTTTAAGGTAAAAACCAACCAGCAATTCAGGAAAAGAATAACTGGGTTCAGAGAAAATTTCTTCCATGCATCCTTATATAGAACATTATGAACTATAATGATAAACACCCTTTGCAGTATCCACAGCAATTAAATTTCATAGGGATTTTCATATGAATTGCCAAAGTACAATTCAGAAAAAGCAGTTCTGCAGAGGCCAATAAAATGCCAGCTATGTACAGGGCAAATATGGCTTAATCCAGGGACAAAATTAATAAATAGTACTCAGAATACTTCCCAGACTCTCTTTGGTTTGTAAAGAGAGATCAGATATAACTGAAGAATAATGAAAATGAAACTTTTAAGAAGTTGGTTTAAGAAAAATGAAAAGAAGTCACAAAGGCCAGAAATGTATACAGATTTAAGGTCCAGATGATTTTCCTAAAGGAAAAGGTTCTTGAGTTACATCTCTGATCTTAAATCTCAAGGTTGATATCATGCCTCTTAATCCCTTGGTTTGCCCATCACCAACTGAAACCTGGGCCATCTAGGGAAGTGATCAGTTTTAAGAATCCTTGTGTCCTTCAAAGAGGTTTTGTTTTGGGAAAAATGTGTATAGCTATTCCAATTACCCCCTAGAGAAGACATTTAACCCACCCATGTTTCATTTCTTATTCTCTTCCTCACAGTAGGCTATTAGATTCACTTCTTAAATTTTTAAAAGTTAGACTGACTTTGAGCCCCCAGATCATATGTTTTACCTGCATATTTAGGGGTTGAAACAAATACCAGCTTTTGAGAGCTCTGAAGAACATTCATACTGCTTCTGACAAGCCTATTAGACAAATAAATAGCAGCACCTTGGGAACCCATGAAGTGCTGTTATTGCTCACAAAAGGAAACATGGCACAGAAACAAGGAGAAGGAAAAGTGGAATAAACTTCTGGCTGAAAACTGCAGGGTATTAACACTGGAGAAATGAAACAAAGGAAAAGGTCCACACTCTGATCTGAGATGTTGAATTGAGGGATGGGTTGTATGATGGGGTAAGGACTAGGGCATTGTGACTACCAACTGCAGAATGCCCAGTGTGAACTCTGGTCCAGCACCTAGAGGAACAGAATGATAAGAGGCTACAAAGTAAAAACAAACTGAATCATCAAGGTGGTCACACTGAATTGGCAGCAGAGGGGGTCCTCAGGTTCCCAGATGAGCCCCAACTACAGTAGAGGAGCTCAAGCCAGACTGGGGTGCACCAGGAAGGACTCCAGATTACAGTCAAAGTCCTTGAAGAACATGGACTCCGATGATGGCTGGGTAGCTTGTGTCTCCATGAGAAAGTTCACTGGATGCTTCTGTAGGAGCTCTGGGTCAAAGGCCACACCCCGAAAGAAAGGGTGGACCTGGAAGTGATGCAAATAACGTAGACGGTGGAGGGGATTCTGGCATAATAGCTGAAGAGAAATAGAGCATGAAGGATGAGAGACTGGGATAGGAAAGGGACTGAACAGAGAAGCTGGAAAAGGAGAAAGAGGTTCATGGATCTGTGGAGGGCAGGGAGAAGAACCCAAAAGAGTAGGATATGTGAAAGTGGGAGAAACAGGCTAATCTGGCGGCAAAGGTAGGAATAAAGTAGTAGTAGTGGTAAGAGAGCAGCACTAGCCCACTCTCTCAGAAGTGACCTGCTATGTATGGGGATGAGCTTTGGAGGACCAGGAACTCAGGAATAAAATTTGTAGTGTTGGTTAGAAGGCAAGTAGTGAGGTAGTACTTGATCAGGTTGGAATCCCCCCTTAATAATTAATCAGAGGAATGGGGAGATATCACTTCAGTGATAGGGAAAGAAGTGAATGGTTTTTGTAGTCAAGAAGGAAAGTCATGCCCACCCTTACCTCATGGAGCAGGAGTGAGAGCCCCTGGTTAAGAGAAGCTGGGACTGCAGAGTCATAGTGGGTCACACTTGCCAACATGGCCACATGATCTCTCTCTGCGGGCACTGGGAACTGAGTTAAGGGGTGGGAAGGTGTCATTGCTTAGTAAGAATAAGGTAAGACTTCCTAAGGTCTTCTTTCTTCCCACCGCAGGGCAACTCCTCTCTTCTCTGCCCAACATCACTACCATTCTCTCACCTTTCCAGTTGACAGAGAGAAAAGCAAGACACCCAGGGACCACCAATCAGCAGCATGGTTGTAAGGCCCTCCACTCAGGACCTCTGGGGCTACGGATATGAAAGATACTTGTCACTGGTATCTGTTGGCTATCCTCCTGCCCGATGCTTACCCACCAGCTTTAGCTTCTCTCTCACCCATGTACTGAAGAGTGCCACAGATAGTATAGGCTCGGGTTCCTTGGGGCAGGTGGCGGGACAGGCCAAAGTCTGTCAGTTTCAGATGGCCTGTGAAAAACAAGCCATCAGCACCACTCTGTTCCAACCCTCATCAGCCATGACTTACTTCCAAACTGAGGTACCTCTCATTCTCGGACTAGGAAAAGAAAAGGACTTACCTCGTTCATCCAGAAGGATATTCTCCATCTGAAAAGTCACAGGTGAGGAGTTATTCATCCTCTTCCTTTCAGTCCTCTTTCATCATGTATACTATACCCCCCAGCTGAAGAAGATGCCCTAGCTCAGCATCCAAGTCTATACTTGGAGGGCCCTTGCCCGAATCCTCAACACCCATGAGGGCCCCAAGGTCAACTGTTCTCAGCAGCTCCTCCCACCTTCTTGGACCTGTTGGAACATCTTACTGAGTCCCTCCTTAAGCAAAAAGAAAAAGCATTTAACTACCTTCACATCTCGATGGATGATGCCGAAGTCATGGAGATAGCCTGGGGATGACAGCAAGCATGGGGTGCGCTGAAGCTCTCCTGTCCCTCCAATTTCCCTGATAGCTCCCACCCCATTCCTATCCCTGCTCTTTGACCTCCAGAGTTAGTATCAGTTCTCTTCTGCCTCCCTCCCTGCTCACTTCTTCCCTCATTTCTATTACCACTCCCGTTTCACTTACACAGCACCAGGATCAGCTCAGCAGCAAAGAGGCGGATGGAAGCCTCACTAAAGCAGCCAACAGCGGACCACAGGGAGTACAGATCTGTGCTGCAGTAGCTACACACTGCAAAGTACCAGAAATCTAGGCAGTATTTGGGGGCCACTATGCCTGGGCTCAAGGCATCGTATGCCTCCTGCCCAAACCGATGCCACCTGCTGTCCCCCCTCTCTGGGAGAGAGAAGTACTATGAAGAGGGGAACAGAGCAAAGGCAGAACAAGCCAAAGGGATGGGTAATCTCAGGTGGGGAGTATGGTAGAAGGACCCCTGGGAATGAGGAGAGAACCCAGTCACTCACTCATGAAGAGGTGCCGTTTTCCCTGCCAGCTGTCCCCCAAACTGTGTACAAAAGGATGGTTGATCTGTCGCTATGGACAAGAAAACAGGAAGTTAGGATCAGGGTCATTGAGGATCAAGGCAGCCAAGAAGTCAGGATTTACCTAGTTGTGCAGAAAGGAAGCGGTTGTCCCACCTCTCAGGACAGGTTGCCTGCCTGGTAATCCCAGTACTAAGGAACACACTGGACATGCTGGAGAGATTTCCCTGGCAGGACCTAGAATTACTCTGCTGATAGCTACTTTTCCTGGGATCTCTTGGTTGAAGCAGAGGGAGGGGTGAGAGTCAGGAAAAGCAGTACAGTTGGACAAGGTACTTTCTCCGCCGGTGGTTTGGTTCTTCCTAGGATCCTTTCCAGGGCTCTGTGCATACCTGGATGCTGACCTCCTCTTTGCACTGCCTCAGGTTGTCCCTCTGTAGGACCTTTACCTTGGGCACCACCTATAAAAGGAGAGGAGTGATGACTCCTAGTGAGGAATAGTGTATTAAATTGTTTATTCCTCCCAACCTTTCTGGAATAAAGATTGGAGGCAGGGACTAGAGAATAATGTGGAAGAGTATCTAGGTCCCTACCTTCACCACAAATACTGCTTTCTGGCCACAATCTAGCACCTTGAGGACAGTTCCAAAGGAGCCTTTAGCCACAAGGCCTAAAATCTGTACAGAGAAGTGGAGAACAGGGCAGTTGAGACTGATTGTTTCTAGATTTCTCCCCAAGACTGAGATCCCTTCCAGGGATTCCACTGACCTACCTTCAGCTGCTGATGCCCCCTAAGGGGCCTAATAGGAAACTCCGGCAGAAAGAGGTTGATGAACTGAGGCACTGGCCACTCAGGCAGAGGCTTCTCTACTAGCAGTGGGGCTGGCTCCAGGGGCTCCTGGTGCAGGAACTGATGCCCCTGTAGTCCCCACAGCAACTCTTTCAGACCTGACCTGGTGGTCCCCACACCTGGCCAGAGGCTCTTCTAGCCTCGGACCCAGGGGGACCCAGGGGCCCCGGATGTTGCCACCCTGCTGAGAACCAAGGGAGCCACTAAACCTGCTGCCCCTGGGGCATTACAGGTTCTGCCCATTTAGCAGGCACTCCCTCAAATCTCAACCCTAGATATGTAAATTTGAACCCCAGGCAAAATTGCTACTGCCCTTGCTTCAGGCCAAGGTCTGGATTTCCTGCACACAATTAAAATCCTCTAGGAAAGTAATATTTGGATATTTTCCTGATAAGGCATCAGAGATTCAGTACTGCACCTACCATAAATACTTTGATGGTAATGCCTCCCTGCCCCACCCCCACAGTGGACAACACTGTTATTACCAGTTCCCAGGCCTCAAGCTCCTGCCTTTCACCTCCCCTAAACAAGCTGCCAGAGCCCCACACCCTACCTTATGAGGAGCAGCCATCTGGGCACGTTGCCCCTTCCGACAACTCACTGCTCCCATCCCCAAGCCTCCGCGCCTCCTCTCTCCTGCAAAATCTGCTGCCCCAGTTACATAAGCAGTTCCTCCCCTGATGCTGCATTACACATGAGCCCCGCCTCTTTCCCTTGTTGTTCATGACTAGAGATGCAAATGATGCAGCCAAACTTCACCCTTATCCCCAAATGCTATCGCCCCTGGTTAAGAATGGCTTATAGCCAGGACTAAAATGTGCAGAGACCTATCAGCATGGGACCAATGTCACACCAGAGCTGGGAAGTATCTGTGACACAGCTTCAGGCAGGAGGGAAGAAGCCACCCTCATTAGGGTGGCAGCTAGGTGTCTTGGACTGATGGGGAGAAAAGGATACAGGCTGAAACCATGCACTCAATACAATTAAAAAAAAAAAAACAGCATCAAATTTAAAATATATTTTTTTCTCTTTAAATGATTTTTTTCTTTTACCATTCTTCAGGGGATACCCCAGGGAGAGGGACCCATAGCCAGCTTTGTCTCCTACTGCCATTCTCCCAAGTGAGCTTGGCACAGATTGGGGAGGGGCTGATTCCCCCCACAGCACTAATACCTCTTTCATACAAGGCAGTGGAATGAGGGACAGATCAGCCCCTCCCCTCCACTTTCTGGCACAGAGGGAAAGCAGTTACACTTAGAAATATATATATATTTTTTATATATGTCTATTTAGAAAAGTGTATCACACTTGATCAGAACTGTCCCCCCACCCTTTCAGTTGACCCCAAGGGAACCAGATCTTAGCCCTGGGGCCATTCCCTGGGCCTTGCTCTCTTGATGCCTCTCTGGCCCTGGGCCTGCTGATCAGTGTGAGGTAGAACTCAGAATTATTATCCACCATGTTCTGCAAGGAACAGGCCAGCTGCTAAAGAGCAGTGCCTCTATCCACAGTACCCTGTGGGCTCCTGACCCCCACAAATCCTAATGGATGAAGGGAAGCACCTCCCACCCCACAAGTCCCTGTGGCCTGAGCCAGAGTCAGATTCAAGCCTCTCTTGAATTGCCGGATCATTTGCGCCTGCCAAAGATGGACTTCTTCCCAGGATTCTTGTTGCCCACACTTAAACCGATGAGGAGCCGGGCTTTCTCCTCCTCTTCCTGCTGTTGCACGTTGAGGTCCGATTTAGTTTCTAGCTTTCCCCGGACTTCAGACCCTGCTGCAGGCTTCAGCCTTAGCTTCTCTTTGATTACCTGATAGGTTAGAGAGGAGTAAAAGGGAAGGTAAATATTAATGAGACAGGCAGAATAAATCAAGTGGACTAAGTCAGTAAAGATTTATCAAACTTACATGAAGGCACAATGGGGCAATTCAAATTATAAAAAATGTTCTCTGCTTTCAAGAAGCTTACAGTCTATTAGAACCCACTCGAAACATGAAGTTGTGCCAGCCCGCACTTCCCTAAAAATCAACAGTAGTTAACATATATACAGCAGTCAGTAAACATTCAGTTTAACCATCTGAGCAAAGTCATGGAGAGGACAGGGATAAAAGTCACTCACTTCATTCACCTGCCCCTTTCCCAAGGCTGCTTGTTAATACATGCATCTTACAATGAAATGCTCCTGAGCAGAGGATCTGCTTGCCAGCCCCTGCTAACCAAACAGCCATGAATTCTGCCAGGATACCTGGGCAACCAGGGCTTTGCGGCTGTCCCTCTTGACAGCCATGGCAAAGTCTAGCCATGTCCATGTGTTGTTGTGGTACTCCAGACAGGGCAGCACCAGGTTAAGGTCGCCCCAGTCCACACTGTTCTTCTCACCCTGCAAGAGGGGGAGGGAAGAGAAGAGAAAAAAATATTATCAGCTGCCAGTGTTAGTCCAAGCCAGTACTTGAGTCCAAGTCTAGTACCTTCCTGCAGCAGCAACCTACAGATACCTGTTTCCCCTTATCTCAGTCTGGTACTGATTCTTGAGGGCAGCAGAGGGAACAGATTTATCACCCACAGACAAGCTTCACAAGCTGAACTATCTCTGTTTTTAATCTCTGATCTTATGTGGTGCCGTTCCCACACAAAAAGTGCTGGGGGGCTTCCCTGGTGGCGCAGTGGTTGAGAATCTGCCTGCCAATGCAGGGGACACGGGTTCGAGCCCTGGTCTGGGAAGATCCCAGATGCCGCGAAGCAACTAGACCCGTGAGCCACAACTACTGAGCCTGCGCGTCCGGAGCCTGTGCTCCGCAACAGGAGAGGCCGCGACAGTGAGGCCCACGCACCACGGTGAAGAGTGGCCCCCGCTCGCCACAACTAGAGA
The DNA here is from genome assembly GCF_964165515.1 of Mesoplodon bidens. Classification (NCBI taxonomy): domain Eukaryota; kingdom Metazoa; phylum Chordata; class Mammalia; order Artiodactyla; family Ziphiidae; genus Mesoplodon; species Mesoplodon bidens. Next base: position 14,612,056 of record NC_138179.1, read on the forward strand.
AAGCCGTCGCACAGAAACAAAGACCCAACACAGCCAAAAATAAATAAATAAAATTTTAAAAGTGCTGGGGAAGGGCAGACCTTGTAGCTGACGCACAGTGGAACCTGTGGGATCTTTATGTAGATGAAGGAGTTGTTCATGGCAGCTCGCTCTTTCATCTTGTCAATATCATCCACAGGGTGCTAGGAAAGGAAGGAAAGAAGAGTGTGCCCCTGAAGCTATCACAAGAAACTCAGGACCCCGAACATCTCCATCTCCTTTCACCCCTGGAATAGACTCAAAGGAAACAGAAAGAAATCCCCAGCCAGGCCAAACAGTGTACCCCAAGGCTCTCCCATTTTTCTATCATCAGGGGCATGTCTGATACCTCAGGGACTTTGCGAAATGACCTTCTGACCCCAGAACTCCGATTCAAGCCCTGTGCCACACCCTTCCCAGGGCCCAGTGGTGCTGCGTCATCTGTTGCAATCAGTTGCCGAGGCTTCACCACTGGTATTCCTATAAAAAAGCAAGTACACTAGCTGTTGTCCTCTTGCTGAAGCTTCAGCTGTCTCTGGGGCTGCTACCCCAGTCTTCTGGAGCTCCACCATTAAAGTTCTCACCAGTAGTCACCAGTTTGGACTTATCTTCTTCATCACCAACCTCGTCATCTTCCACACTTCGTCCAGGAAAGAAAAAGCCCATTATTCTATGGAAGAACTGGTGTGTCAGCTGGATGGTGAGAGGCACCACATTTACCTAAAGAGGAAAAAGGCTGAAGAAGCAATTAAGCTCAGACATCATCCCTCTGTTTACCTACCCCTAACATAACAACGCACAGATAGTTTTTTTTTTTTTTTTTTTTTTTTTTCTTTTTTTTGCGGTATGCGGGCCTCTCACTGTTGTGGCCTCTCCCGTTGCGGAGCACAGGCTCCGGACGCGCAGGCCCAGAGGCCATGGCTCACGGGCCCAGCCGCTCCGCGGCATATGGGATCCTCCCAGACTGGGGCACGAACCCGTATCCCCTGCATCGGCAGGCGGACTCTCAACCACTGCGCCACCAGGGAGGCCCGCACAGATAGTTTTTAACTGCCTTTTGTTCCTGGGTCCCCAAAGGACTGTTTACTAACCTCAAAGTGCTCCTTAACAGAAATACCCCCAACGGGGGGGCGGACTTTGCTGAAGAGGCGAAGAGCTAGCTGTCGCCCAGACTGGCAGGAGCTCTGGGGCCGCAGGACTACCTGTAGAATAAAGAGTGATCAATCAACCCACAAATCCTCTGCAGAGGAGAGAAGAAGCAATGGTCTTGCTAAGCTGGGCAAGCTTCCACCATCTCAGATCACACTGTTTCCCATAGTAGGTTTATGTGGAAGGGTCATTGCAAATGCCCAGGAAGCATGTGAATGGGCTAGGAATAGGGAAATAAGACTTACCTTATAGACAGCATTGGGGAGGAGGTTGTTCATAGTGAACCAGCCCAACTCCAGAAGATGTTCTGCTGTGTCATCAGATTTATTCACCTATAAAAACAGATTTCCGCCCCCCACCCCCAAACCACGGTAATAAGCCTTTCTCAGGAGCTTGCTAGAGTACTGCTACCATATATCGTTTGTTTCCATGGCCAGGGCACTAAGTGCCTGCAGTACTTGCCAGTCACTGTGACATTCAAAAATGGTCTCAACTGATTTCCAAATGTCCCTGGGGGGTTGGAAGAATAATGAATAATGTCCTGTCCTCCATGCCATGGGTAACTGCAGGAAAGCTGAATGCCAATATAGAATTAATGATTCTATTCTAAGCTGGACTTGGAAGATCACTTCCCTCTGAGCCACATTTCTAGGGATAACCTTATTCAATGAGGGAAGCATTTGATCAAGCTCACCTGTATCTGTATTATTTACTATTACAAGCAAATGTGTATGAGCGACACTCTCTGCTCATGTTTGTCATTATTGATAACCATTAATGCCATCATTAACAGTCATATAATAATCAGTCCCTTTTTGTTTATCTCTTTTTGTGAGTTAAGACTCCTGAGAAAGGTCAATGCCTCTCAATACAGCTGTCTTTGTGTGACCGAATATACCCAATACCTTGCTGTAGAGGAACCGCTGCAGCTCCAGTTCAGCAATTCCCAGCTGTCCATCTTCCTCTGTCAAGCGCCATCGTGCCTGAGCAAAGTAGAACTCGGTGCGGCGGACCACACTCACATCTTCTTGCTGCTTTCGCAGCTCCATCTTGTTGGCCTGCTGCAATTGGAAATCCTTAAAACACCTATAAATGGATAGGAGGGTCAAAGCCAATAAGAGCAACAGCATTTGGATTAGGGGTGGGGCGGAATGCCCTAGAATGATGCAGGAGGTAAACCCAGAGATGGACCTATTCTAGAACAGCTATTCCCTAAATTTTTTCATTGGATTTGTTGCTCCTCAAACCCTGGGCCATGGGAGCACAAATCCCATCTCTAGTTCTACAGCTTCTTGAAAAAGTAGTCTGTTCCTACTAATAACCCCTATGATTGTATCTGCAATTGTGTTCCTTACTGATCAACTTCAAGACATTTTATTTTTAGTTTAGTTGCACAGTATCAAGGCAACAAAAATGATCTTTCCGAACTACCTGTTTTTCTCCTTTCCCCGGAGGTACTCTAATAAGGATCCTAAGAAAGGGCTCTCCTGTTCTCAACCTGTTGGCCAAGTCCAACAAGACCCATTCAGGAAAAGATGCCTGAATCTACTACATCAGCCTTTGATAATACACACTAGACCTAAAGACTTATCAGAACATAGACAAAAGAAATTGACTCCAGCTGGGGCACTGGAAAAGGGCATGGAAAGAATGCTGTGGCACCTGATGAGGATGTTAAGCTCTTCACTTTCCAGCTGTAGATTGGCCTTCTCCTGGTTTAGCTGCAACTGAAGCTTTTGGTTCAGGTCAAGCAGGTTCTCATTCTTGCTGTCATCCTGCAAAGACTAGGGAACCAGATAAGGAAAAACTGAGAGACTTCCCTTGTCCTAGGAGACTTCCCTGTCCTCAGATTGCCCGGGAGACTACCTTCATGATAGAATACATCTGCTTTTCCAGCTGCCGTATCTGGGCCACATGCTGCCGCACAGCCTCCTGTAGATGTAATATGCTGCTGCGCTGCTCCTCAGGATTGCTAGAGATCTCAAGCTGGAACCTGACCCGCTGCTTCTTCTCACTATGCTCCTAAAGGAATGGAAAAGGAAATGAACAATAGACAAGTCTTGTAGTAAAGTAAAACAGAGAAAGGAACAAGAAATGATCTCTCTTCTGGAGAGCTCAACTTTCTCTCTCACCATTGGTGAGAGTAAGGGGTAAGCCAATGCAGAAGATTTGGCAATGTGGATTTCACAATAAGCCAGTCCCACAGGGTAGGGACAGAGGTGGGAAGTGGGAAGTAGTTTGTTTTCAGAGGTACGTAAGCGACTGAGTAAAGAACTGACCAAGAAAAACAAGTAAACAACTCTACAGTCTTAGGGACACCCAGACCTTTCCTAGATAACTAAAATTTCAACTGCTGCTGCTGACTAAAAGAGGATGTACTAACCACAAAGCCCTTTTTCAGTCTGAAGCATGGCTTTTCTTACTGGACCCCAAATAAAGCACAAGGTCTGGAGATTCCTGTGAGACTAACGGGCATTCTATAAGGGCCCATACTCACCTTCCGCTTGGGTTCTACATGGAGCAGCAGGTTGTTGACGATATCCAGGATCATGGCATACTGAGCCGGGTTTGTGGAGATTTCCAGCTCATGATGGATGAGGGTAAAGGTATCCACAGCCCCTAGGTAATTGTTAGCAGCTAAATAAGAGACTCAGTTTCTCCCTAAATGTCTACCCCAACTCCTAACCCATATCTAGAACCACTTCTGTTACTTAACCCCATAAAAGGTCTTGGTGAGATATGCTCATGGGTAGAAACATGTGCTTATTTCAGAGTCAAACAATATCCATTCATTCCAGTAAGTTTTTTTTTTTTTTTTTGGCAGTGCCTCACCCTCGCAGCTTGTGGGATCTTTGTTCCCCAGCCAAGGATCCAACCCGCACCCCTTGCAGCGCAAGCGCGGAGTCTTAACCACTGGATCGCCAGGGAAGTCCCCCATTTATTCCAGTTCTATTCTCCCCTAACAGAACTTAAAAAATGTAAAGCAAAGTGAAATGTTAATGCCCTATGCACACTGGGACTCTTAGTAACACTTCTGCCTCAAAACCACTAAGGAAATAACTACTTTCACAAGTTCCCTAGTCCCCTCCTAAAAGCCTTTCAAACCCTGAATACCTTCCTGCTTCTTTAAGAGATCTTCCTTTTCCTGGTTCTCATGAACCTCAGGTGGCTTAATCTGAGTTGCCAGCTCAGGATCAATGTCATGGCTGTAACTAATATAGTACATTCGGCAGCTGCAGCGTGAAATGATCCGCTGGACTTGCTGGGCTTGTTGTGCCTCAGCTGGCTGGTTCCAATCTGCAAAGAGGTAGGAAAGAGATAAGAGAAAGACATTCTCAAAAGAGGTATTGTGAGAGCCTCCAAGCTATGCGTGATGTCTAGGGAACTCCAGACACTTGGCTTTCAACATAGCCTAACACAAAGTGGTCCTATTCCACGTATATTAATCTTACAAATAGGTAAGGAAATGAGGCCCCTTAAGGATGCATGTCTGCTCCTAATCACATAATGGAGGAAGAGGTGAGAACTGACCTGTGGTAGTGGTAACCATGCCTCCCACTGCCTGCCCGCTCTCCATCAGCTCCTGCACAGAGTCCAGACTACGCTGCCGGTGCTCCTCAATATTCTTTACCTGAAGACACAGATACAGGCACCTTTAACTCCTGGGGGACCAGCAGCTTGTCCTGCACAAGCTCCATTATCTCCACTATACAAGTTTAACACTATCTAGATTTTCACTGCCTGGAATAGCTTGAAGAATCTCCCAGGGGAAAGGACATATGTCCCTCTCTCCTGGCCCAAACCACCCAAATTCTCCAAACCCAACTGAGTTACATGCACGTTTTGCCAGGCCTCAGGCCAGAAAAATACAAGCTAGGTTAAAACCAAATCATGTCCCACCTCACACCCATTAGGATGGCTACCAAAAAAAAATTAGAAAATAAGGCAAGGATGTGCAGAAATTGGAACTCTGTGCACTGTTGATAAGAAGTAAAATGATACAGCCACTGTGGAAGTTCCTCAAAAAATTAAAAACAGAATTGCCCTATAATCCAGCAATTCCACTTCTGGTTATATACCCAAAAGAATTGAAAGGAAGGTCTCAGAGAAATTTGTACTCCCATATTCATAACAGCGTTATTCACAATAGCTAAAATATGGAAGTATCCCAAGTGTCCATCAGTGGATAAACGGAGAAGCAAAATGTGGTATATACATACAATGGAATTCAGGTTTAAAAAGGAAGGAAATTCTAACACATGGGTGAACCCTGAAGGCATTATACTAAGTGAATAAGCCAGTCACAAAAAGACAAATATATATGATTCCACTTATATGAGACACCTAATAAAAAAAAATCTATCTATCTATCTATATATAAAAGAGAGGTATTTAAGAGTAGTCAAAATCACAAAGAGAGAAAATAGAATGGTGATTGCCAGGACCTGGGGGAAAGGGGAAGTGGGGAGTTATTGCTTAATGGGTATAGTCTGTTTTTCAAGATAAAAAGAGTTTCAGAGATGAATGGTGGTGACGGTTGTACATTATGAATGTACTTAATACCACTAAACTATACACTTAAAACGGTTAGGATGATAAATTTTATGTTATGTTTATTTCTTTCTTTTTGGCCGCGCTGCGTGGGATGCAGGATCTTCATTCCCCAACCAGGGATGGAACCCTTGCCCCCTGCAGCGGAAGCACAGAGTCTTAACCACTGGACCGCCAGGAAAGTCCCTTTTTTCTTTCTTTTTTTTTTTTAATGTGTATAAATTTTATACTATGTATATGTTATCACAATTTTTAAAAATGAAAAAAAAATCAAATCATGTCATGGGCAAAAAAAATTCATCAAAACCAATGACTTCCCACCCATTTTGGTATTCGTGTGTTTGTGTTCTTGCTGTTTTCTGTCTTCAGACCATTGTGACACTGTTGCCATGGGGGAAGGGAACTGAATTCTTTTGACACTCTCTGCCAAGCTGAAGTCAAAGTGAATACAATGAGTGATATGAGAAGAACAAACCATCTGTCAAGTCGCCAAAAAATTCATATAGCAAAGGCAGGATCTAAGTCTTTCCCACCTAAGCCAAGGACATGCCACTCTAATGCTAATATCATAGCCTGAGAAAAAATGAGTTCACTTGCAAACGAACGCATGCCTACAAGAAGCAGAGGCCCAGAAAATGCCAGATCTTGCATAGTTCATCCTGCCTATCTCTGCGTGAGTAGTTACCACCTTCTGTGCCTATCTCCTGAGACTACTGGTAAAGGGTACTGCTTGCCTGAACTACAACTGTAATATACCAGCATGACCTTTCATATTACCAACAACCTGACCCTTACTTGGCTTGACATCTGATTAAATGCTTATTACCTCACATAACTTATACTTGGGGTTGAGCCTTAAGGTCAATGGAGTAAGAAGTACCAGCCAGGGAGGAGGGAAGAGGGATTAGCTTTATCCCCACTGAGTAGAATGAAAAATGAAGTATTCACATTGGTCCTAATCAGATGTAGCTGGATCCAATAACTCATCTGCATGTACCATGCCCAGCACAATGTGGACACTTAACGCCTGTTAAATAAGTAACCACAATGCAGAATATTGGCTAGGTACATCTCATAACCATTAGATCTCCCAATAAATCTGATGCAATTATATTGTAGAAGTTATAGTACAAATTTAGTTTTACCAAGATGCTGAAAAGAAAATTTATAGCTTAGTCCCTGCCAACTGCTCACAATCTCACCTTCTAACAAAAACATTATCTTGACATACACTAAGACTTCCCCAAACATACTAACTTAAAAAAATAAGACTGGGACTTCCCTGGTGGTGCAGAGGTTAAGAATCCGCCTGCCAATGCAGGGGACTCGGGTTCGAGCCCTGGTCCGGGAAGATCCCACATGCCGCAGAGCAACTAAGCCCATGCACCACAACTACTGAGCCTGTGCTCTAGAGCCCGCAAACCACAACTACTGAGCCCGCGCGCCTAGAGCCCGTGCTCCGCAACAAGAGAAGCCACTGCAATGAGAAGCCCACACTCGCCGCAACTAAAGAAAGCCTGCGCGCAGCAACAAAGACCCAACACAGCGAAAAATAAATAATAAATAAATAAATTTTAAAAAACAAATAAGACTACTTTCCATCTGAATGAAGCTTTGTATTTTTCAAAGTACGTTCTCATCTGATATTTCAACAGTTTTCTGAGAGTGAAGTATTAACTCAATTTTACAAATAAAGGTGACTTCCCAAGGGCTCATGGCCACTAGAATAGCAAAGGTGAAATCAGAACTCACATAACCTGCCTCCTAGATAAGCAGTCTTTCTATTCAACCTTACCGATTTGCTGAAACGACCAATCATCTTCATAAGAGAGATGAGAGAAAGGGCAGATAGAGAGCTTATCTAAAATTCTCAGACTTACTGCCTGTTTTTTTGGCTGCCTGCTGATTAGTGGGATCTTATTAATAGGGATCAGCAATCTCAAAAATAAAAAAGTTCTAACCCATTTTATTCTCATGTAGGGAAATGAGAATCTCCCTTGCAATGAAATAGAATAGTATGAGATTTAAAAAACAGAAAAAGCACTATGTGTTCACAAATCACAGGCCAGAGACTGCCAACAGTTTCTACATTCAAGTGTTATCATCAGCCTCATTATTCTGCCAACCTGGTAGCAACAGGTACTGTCAAGGATCTTGCACACTATTTTGGCGAAAGGGGCCAACTATGGAAAACTGGAGATACAACGGGCCTTCCCAGCCATGCTGACTAACCTCTAACCAGAGCTGTCGGCCATCCAGCTCAGTGGGGCTGCTTTCAGTGGTGGCAAAGTACTGCATGCCATCCAGTAGGCAAGTCCAGGATGTCTTTTGCTTCAATGTGTCACCATACCAGGCTGGATGGTGTTGGCACTGCAGCAGCTGGGCTTTGGCAGCTGACACAATGACACAGCCTTCTGTCTCCGCTCCACGAAGAACCATCTACGCCAGAGACAGAAGCAGAGTCACAGCACCAGGGCCACAAAGAAGATGGAAGGTTAGTGAAAGGGCCTGTACCAATGACTGCAGCTGGGTCTAATTCTGGCTTACTGAGTGCACTCTACTGGTTTTTAGTAATGGAAGTGATTATCCATGATACCTGTTAGAAAGAATAATTTTTTGGAGCTCTACCCACCTATTCTTATTTAGAGGTGGGAGAAGGTAAACACATATGACTATGATCTAGCCCTATCTTTGGGTGCTCTAGTAAAGAGAAGGTACCTGGCAGTTGACCAGTTCAATAAGGCAGTTTCGGTTATATATGTCATCCGTCTGGCAGGCAGCAATGCCACACAACTGGTCACTCACACCTGACTCCTCTTCTGTGAACACTACAAACCTATCTGTCTCTTCAATCAGCTTCTGCAACATGTAGGCACCTGGCAGAGAAATATGAAGTGGGGGAAAAGCCACAGAGTCAAAGGGATAGAGAACACATCCAGGGCCAAACTGATCTTCCTTCAATTTCTCTAGAACGTATTCTCCCCAACCTGCAACTCCAGCCCAGCCCACTCCACCCCTTGACCCTGGGTAAGGGTTGTCATTTCATTTTCCTTCCATTTTAATAAAAGTAACAGATTCCCAAGAGACACTTAGAAATGCTATGTAAGTGGTAGCATTCCTTTCTCTTAGGCATATCCACCTCTGAATAACTCTAGGATCTTTTTCCTTCCATTTTGTTCCTTCTCCTTTTCATTTCATATTGTTTTAAATGCTATTTGTTTGTTGACCACTCCTTTCCACATAAACCACTCCCTTGCCATCAGTGTCACTGTTCTCCTAGCTCTGCTGCTTTCTCTGATTATGACTTTAGATCCTCTACCTTCTCCCAGGTTTTAGAGATAAGTATATCCCCTAAGGTCTGTCCTTGGCCTGTTCCCTTTTCTTTTTTCTGAAGAGTTTGTCCAACAGTGTTGTGGTTAAGAGCACAGTCTCCAGAATTAGACTAGTCTGCCTATGTTCAAGATCCTATCTCTGCCAGTTACTTGATTGTAACCTTGCTTGCTTTAACCTCTCTGTCTCAGTTTCCTTGTGTGTAAAATAACAGTAACTATCTAATATGATTGTTGAGAGAATTAAATGTAATAATAATAATACATGAAGTATTTCGCAGGGTACCTGCCACACAGTAAGCAACTATTATCTCCTTGGCATTAACTCTTAGTTCTATGCTGAAACTCCTAAGTCTCTACCTCCACCCCTAAGCTTTTAGATCCTCATTTCCACCTGTTTTTTAGACATTACCTAGAGGTACTACTTACACCACAAACTTAGCATGTCCAAATATGAACTCAACAACACTATACCTCCCCAAACCTGTTTATTAGCCTCTGGCTCTCCTAGTTACCATCAGGCCAGTCACCAGGCTCAAAGCCTCAATCATTATCACTTTATCCCTATTTTAACTCCCTCTTCCAACCAGCTGCCAAATCTCTTACACACGTAATAACATTTCTATTCATCCCCTCATCTCTATTCCCACTGCCTCTACCTAGTTCAGGCTCCCCTTTCCTCTTGCTGAGACACCATAATAGTTTCCTAATTTGTCTCCCCCACCTCCAGTTTCTTTCCAGTCATACCCCACACCACTGCCAGATTTATCTTCCTAAAAGTAAGATTCTAATGACATACCTCTATTAAAAAACCTTCAGTAGTTCACCACTGTTTACTGAATAAAGAACAAAAACTCCTTAGCCTTGTATTTTTGATGGTTTACCTGCAGTTTTCCCTTCCAGCATCTTCACCTGTAGCTATACTCTATGCCAACCCAAACAGACTGTTCACTCTGCTCTGAACACATTGAGCTTGACCAACTCCACTCCTTTTCAGGATGTTCCCTTTGCTTTTAATGCCCTTGCCCCTCATTTCCACATGTTCAAACCATACTAAGCCTTCAAAGTCCAGCTCAAATGCTACTTCCTCAATAAACCCTTCTCTGATTATAGTCCCTCCTTCACTACGGTCAAGAACAGCTCACATATTCTTTAATTTCTCTCTAGCGGCATTTATCATTTTTCACCTTGTTCTTAAATTCACCATGAACTTGCATTCCTCTGTACTTGTTATTCCCTCTCCCTAAAATGCCCTCTTTTCTTTCTTTGCCTATCAAACTCTTACTCATCTTTTAAGACCCATCTCAATTATATTAGCTTCTCTGTGAAGCCTTTCTAGACTTCCCTATGCTGATTTAAATACTTTCTTCTTGAACATTCTTACAAAGCGTCTTCATGACCCTCCCTGCACACACACACACCCCAACTGTGCTGCACAGCATGCAGGATCGTAGTTCCCTGACCAGGGATCGAACCTGTGCCTCCTGCAGTGGAAACACAGAGTCTTAACCACTGGACCACCAGGGAAGTCCCTCATGACTCTCTCGTGGTTTCAGTGCTTCCCCCTCATCTTTACATCCCTAATGTCTACGGTCATGTCTGGTACATTATAAACCCTCAGTAAAGCTAAAAAGTGAATCTATGAATGAATGATTGATTCAGTGAACGAATGAACTAATCTTAGCTCATCCAGAGATGATAAACTTGTTGAGTCAAGTAAAATATCATATATTCTGTATCTCTCACTAAACTCAGCACGGTGCTCTGTGCCTATCAAGTACTCAATAAACATTTATTGACTGAACAAATTAGTTCATCAAAAACACAACACAATTCTCTAATCCTTTGTTTCTTTTCCTTAGTCATATTCTAAGTCATCACTCCTTCCTGATCCTCTTCTCCTGGCCAAAGGACCAGACATTTTTTTTTTTGGCCACACAGCGCAGCACGTGGGATCTTAGTTCCCCGACCAGGGACTGAACCCGTGCCCCCTGCAGTGGAAGCGTGGAGTCTTAACCACTGGAACGCCAGGGAAGTCCCATGGACCAGACACCCTTTAATGCCCCCCATCACTGCTATGTAAGACTTAGGTGGCCTAATATGGAAAAATAAGTTTCATCTTTACACACAGATCGAACCAGTCATAATTTAGTCCTTCTCACACTCCTGTCCAAGCCCACATACAAATTCTAAACCTAACCCTGTGGAGTCTGTCTCCCCCAGCTTACCACCTGAAGATGCCTTATCAGGCTGTCCACTAAAGCTGGGAGTGTTGACAGGAGGTGGGGCTGGGACGCTGGTGGGGACACTCTGCTTTGGCTTTTTGGCTGGCATCTGGGGATCAATCTTTAACCCCTTCAGAGCCTCAGTAGAGAGATTACGTTTGAGTACAGCTGCCTTTTTGTAGCCATCATATAAACCAAAGGCAATGTCCCGATTGGTGGTTGTCCAAGAAGCCCGTAAATCTACCAAGTGCAGCTGATGTGTGTGAAAGGCAGGATCCCCAACTCGAGTAGAGAGCTCCTAAGAAACAGGAAAAGAACCTCAGAGTAGCATGGGAATTCCCAACATTCCTCCTAGACCACAAATGCAGAGATAAAAAACATGCTTGTTGAGTAACAGACCTGTTCTGAGGGATACAAGACAACCCTAGAGAAAGAAAACCTAAGTGGTCTTAGTGTGTGCACTAGATTACACTCTGACTATATCCACTGTATTTTAAGTGACTCAGAGAATTTCAACTAAAATCCTTCCTTAATTGTGTGTGTGTGGGGGTGGGGGGACCACCAAATAAGGCACTAGAAACAAAAAGTTTCACTCTATTTCCTGAAGAGCAAGAGACTATCTTTACAAGGAGAGGAAAAAAAAGGAATTTTCAAAAAGAGGGATGCTGATACTAGTGAGTGCATCATAAAGTAACAACATATATGATTAGAGTGTAGTTAGGAACATCACCAGGGACTTAGCCTGAAACCTACTGCTATGGACTGAATTGTGTACCCACACCAAATTCATATGTTGAGGCCATAACCCCCAATGTGACAGTATTTGGAGATGGGGCCTTTAGGAGTAATTAGGTTTAGATGAGGTCATGAGGGTGGGGCCCTCATGACAGGATTAGTGTCATCATAAGAAGAGACATCAGAAAGCTTCCTGCTTTTCCTGCCAAGTGAGGTCACAGTGAGAAGGCAGCCATCTGCAAGCCAGAAAGAGAGCCCTCACCGGAACCTGGTCCTCACCAGGACCATGCTGGCACCTGATTTTGGACTGCCCAGCCTCCAGAAGTGTGAGAAATTTCTGTTGTTTAAGCCACTCAGTTTATGGTATTTTGTTATGGAAGCGTGAGCTAAGATACCTACTGATACAGATAAGGCAGTAAAGAGAATGTGTCAGGCGGTACCTCCTCAGCTGTGCGATTGCTGTGCCGTTGGTAGGTAAGGGAGGACAGGCTCAGTAGGTGGGTCTTTGTTACCAAGGGATCAAGGCAGTGGTCAGCATTCTCTTCAGTGGGTGAGGCCATCAGGTATACAGTCACCTGACTTAAGTCACTAACCATCTGTGTCACACTCCAGTCAGAGATTAGGCGCCGCATCACTGTGCCCGCTGAGAAAAAGACGGCATACAGAGCCCATGCAAACCAGTACAGAACAGTGTGGGGCAGAAAGAGAAGGCAAGGGAACCGAGAAAGAGGACAAGGAAGAGGCAAGGACAAGTGGTGGGAGCCTTTGATCTTACCTTGAGGTATAAGCCGCTGAGTTCCCCGAGTGAAGACGTGGCCCTGACTGCACTCAATTTGGATGCCACGTTGCTGGGCGAATGAGGCCCAATAATGCACCTGGCAACAAGAAAGCATAACACTGAATGAAGGATGGCATCAGAGAGATGATTCAGAGACCCAGGAAGAGAAAAAAAGAAAACCAGAGAAGGGGAACAGAACTGCAGATGTCAGCAGCACCGTCAAAGCTGACCTGCAGCTGGGGAAAGAGTGCAGTATAGGAAAGCTGCTTGTAGTGCTGGCCGAGTTTCTTCTTGCTGGGTTTCAGGTTATTGAAGAGCTTTCCCCTACAAATAGGCCTTGTGACACTAGTCCAAGTTGCCCAGAAGTTCTGCATCCAGCGCAGGGTGCTACTATACAGCAGAATTCGGGGCTGGGATATTGCTGCAAAGGAAACAACAGACATTTCCTAGCTGTGGTTAAAACACAGAGACAAAGCTAAATCCTTCCCTAGCTTCAGGTTTTAGAGATTTAAAAACCCAAACAGCACTCAAGCCTCAATATCCTGAACACCCTCTCCTTTCAAAGACCCAAGCTCTCTACTTTCACCAATCCTCTTCCAAAAAAACATCTTGACCCAAACCCTCCTTTGTTCTTTTCCTATCCCCTCTCCAGAGGGTCAAGCTTAAGTCCTTGTTGTCTTAAGTTCATCCTCCCAAGCCCTTCCTCCCCGCTGCCCAGATCCAAGCCTCACTTCCACTGTGCCAAGTCAGATCCATCTTGATGGAGAGATTGAGGTTCTCAGAGCGAAAGGCCCGGTAGGAGTCATGAAGCTGGCCCAAAGGCACCTCAGGCAGGAACTCTGGGGCCCGTAGAGTGACACCATGGTGATCATGGGGGTTCCCATGACATAGCCACTGCAGGTCCAGTGTCATGCAGAGGTCAGGCAGGTGAAGGAAGCAGCAGTCATCATACCTGGCTCACAACACAGCCCTGGCCCTTAGTGCCCTGGTCACTTGCAGCCCCTCGGCCCTTCCCCTCTCCCCCCACCCTGAGTCCCACACCCTGTTGAGGCCCCATCTATCACTCCACTCACTTAGAGGCTGTTCTCACGTTGACATCCAAGTCACCCTTGAACACAAACTGACCAGGTTTCCAATGAAAAGACAGGTGGTTCCACTCCCAGTGCATATTTTCTGTTGTGTTGTATGGATCCTATAACCACCCCAAAAACTTGGTGAGATAGGAATAAACGTATCACCTTCACCTCCCAAATCAGTACCTTTCTCTCTTCCCCCATGTGCTGTACAAGCCCCAACCATACCATCCTAATAAGAAAACAGTTCCTCTGGACCCCTCACCTCAGTAGCCAGCTGGTGCAGGTTTGCCTGTTCAATGTCCATGTGCCAGTCCCCATGGAAGAGAAGACGGCTCTTGTCCCACCAGGGCAAGGGTGGGCTGGGGTCAGCTGAGGGCTTGGTCAAGAGGTCCACAGACTGGCCAATCAGTGTCCAGGCTGGATCCCAACACGGTCCCCATACCACTGTGTACTGGAAGATTTCCGCTGGGATAGAGGAGCAAAGGGCACAGCCTGCTAAACAGCTTCCTCCCTCTCTCCTGCCTTCACTCCAGAAAGGCCTCAGCTCATCTCCCACCCCAGCCATCACCAACATCTCAGTCAAATCATTTGCCCTCCTCTACTCACAGTGAAAGTCGTGATAGAACTTGAGCGGGGGCATGTTCCTCTCCACTGCCACGTGACCCCATGGAAGCCCCAAGTGCAGGATTTGACGCCGACGCGAGCAAGGCTGACCGCTCTGCTCGGTGCCCACAAGTCGACCCATCAGCCTCCAGTCACGGATCTCAAACAAGTACCGGGGATAGTCTCTTATCCGAACTGTTATTATAGGGAGGATACACACCAGCTACTCAGGAATCTATCTTAGCACTCTCGGGCACTTTTCCCCCGCTACTATTTTTACCCATCTATTGATATTTTACAAGATCAACTGAGAGAATAAGAGTTGGCAGTCGGCAGCAAGGCTGAAAAAGTGCATGAAGACCCTGAGCAGACAGTGAGGGGAATAACATTGAGATCCAAGAGCCGCACTAAGCCTGAAGATGACTGTGTTCGTTGTACCTTTCTGTTTAGCCAAGCGGTTTCAGGGTGAAATTCAGGAACAAAGAAAGGGAAGAGGAGTCCACCCATCCCACTCTACCCACCCCAAAACAGCCACATTTCCCAATATAACTAAGCTCCTCTGTAATCACTCAAAGAGCTCCCTGGAGCTCCAAGGGCAAACACTAGGCCCTGCAAATAGGGAAGTACTACTTACCCAGAAATGTCTTGACACTGCACTTGAGCATACGACACCACTGAATGACAAGATCTACTCCCTCAGCAGGAAGGGGGCTGCCTGGATCAAGCTCTCGAACCTGCTCAACCACACGCTCAGGCCCATGGAAGGAGGCATCTGCCAGAGCCACCAGCTCTAGCCCTGCCAGGCTCCAAGTGAGCAGTGCCCGGCGCATGGGTGTGTTGCCATAGAGACGACGGGAGCGCTGGATGTAGATTTCGATGTTTTTATGTTCCAAAGAGGCATAGAGTTCCTCAATTTTGCGGGCAGGCAATAACTCCCCATGCTGCTTTCGAAGAGCAGCCACTTTGGCATCCAGCAACTGCAGCCTTTTGGCACTCTCCTTACTTTCATCCTTCATCAGTTCATAGTTATCACGAAGTTTCACCTCAAAAATGTCATCCAGGAAAACCCACGAGAAGTGCTGAACCTTCAAGAGTAGATCAGGTGGGAGGTGGGCAGAGCTTGGAGAAGCCTGAGAACGAGTTCCTCCATGCAGTCCTTTCAGCCATTTCTGAACTCCCACAGCCTCATCCAGAGTTCGAGAAAAATCATACTGATAAGGAAACTCCACTGAGACTGAACCCAGGGAGAGGAGCCAAACACGGTTCCGGAGGGTCTGCAGCACAGGGAAGGGGTTCCGGTGGAGGATCATCTCCTCCAGCTCGGGCAGCAGCTGCACCTCCACCTCCTTGAAGCTGAAGATGCTATTGCCATCGAACCCAGCAGCCAGCTCTGGGCAGTAAGCCTGCAGTGAACCCCCGTGCCGGCTCAGAGACACACTCTCTGCAGCCAGGGTAATGAACCTGTCCTCAGCTACAAAAGCTGTCAGCTTAGCTGTGCTCACCTCTAGCGTCAGGTTTAGCAGCCGCTTTGGGGGAGAGGGCTCAGGGGGACAGCCTTCTGGCTCATAGGCAGTCTCTGGAGTCTCTAGTGCAACAAGTGGAACAGTCTCAGGAAACAGAGTGGCTCTTAG
The DNA here is from genome assembly GCF_964165515.1 of Mesoplodon bidens. NCBI lineage: Eukaryota > Metazoa > Chordata > Mammalia > Artiodactyla > Ziphiidae > Mesoplodon > Mesoplodon bidens. The sequence goes on from NC_138179.1 coordinate 14,628,151, forward strand.
TAGGTCTCGGCACTGCAGGGTGGCCAGGATATGCTGGTACAGGTACATGTGATCTGGAGGGCTCCAGAGTAAGGTCAGCCCTCCACCACACTGAACCTTTAGAGAGCAAGAGAAAAGGATCTATCAATTACAAAGTCCCAGAACACAAGAGACGCAGGAACTATTATACATGCACACCTGGCTCAAGAACCATCTCCACTCAGAAGTCTTTCCTGAGTAATCACATTAGTTACCCCCTTGTTTTGCTCCTCTTTGCACTAATAAACTGAGCTAACAGTTCTTAACTTATACTTACAAGCACTTACACTTTTTAAGTCCTCCTCAACTGGATTCTAAATTGTCTGAGAGTAGAGGCCATGTATTTTATTATTTTTTTTAAGATTTTTTTTTGATGTGGACCATTTTTAAAGTCTTTATTGAATTTATTACAATACTGCTTCTGTTATATGTTTTGGTTTTTTGGCTGCAAGGCATGTGGGATCTTAGCTCCCCGACCAGGGATCAAACCCACACCCCCTGCATTGGAAGGTGAAGTCTTAACCACTGGACCGCCAGAGAAGTCCCGAGGCCACATATTTTAATTCTGGTATCTACCACAGTACATCCAGTATACACACATGTACTCAATTAGTTATTTGGCTTTATGTTTCTGCTCGTGAGTTATCTTTCTCTAACAACACACTCTGTAAAATAACCACTGCAACAATCAATTGGAAAATGTTTCATGCATTGATTGCACCTTGACTTAATTCTTAAAATGTGTAAAGAGTACTGGTCACACAAGTTAATACAGCAATTGACCTATGGGAAAGTATGCCTCAAAGAAGGGACTAAACACCTTGTCAGCTTGAAAAACAAAGTCAATTCTCAATAGTTAAGCAGAGAAAATGTATATCCCAAGACAAAAAAATTCCTTTGAGTTCCAATCTCTGAAAAGGAAACTCTTCAGTTTCCAAAGGAAGCTGAAGTCTGATGAACAGGAACATATCCCACTCTCCCCTCAACAGGGCCTTATGTCTGTCTGATACTCTGAGGAGAAAGATATTGGGAAGCCTCTCAAAACTTTGCAGTGACTCCATCTTCAGATCTCTTCCAGTCTTTTGATGAGCTGAGTGCTTCAGTAAAATGATACCAGATCGTGACCTTTAAAAGCCCTATATTTTTCAGATATATGCACTGAAATCTTTACAGTTGAAATTATATGTCTGGTTTCTGCTTCAAAATAATCCCAGAGCAGAAGGCAGGGATGACTGCTCAGAGTTTAGTTAAATGAAGTTGGTCGTAAGTTGGTAACTATTGAGGCTGGATATGGATGCATGAAAGTTCGTATATTCTCTCTAGTTTTATATATATTTTAAATTCCACATTAAGAGTTAAAAATATACAGAACAAGGGCTTCCCTGGTGGCGCAGTGGTTGAGAATCCACCTGCGCATGAGTTCGATCCCTGGTCTGGGAAGATCCCACATGCCGCGGAGCAACTAAGCCCGTGTGCCACAACTACTGAGTCTGTGCTCTAGAGCCTGTGAGCCACAACTACTGAGCCCGCGTGCTGCAACTACTGAAGCCCGCGCGCCTAGAGCCCGTGCTCCACAACGAGAGAAGCCACCGCAATAAGAAGCCCACACGCTGAAACGAAGAGTAGCCTCCGCTTGCCACAACTAGAGAAAGCCCGCGTGCAGCTACGAACACCCAACACAGCTAAAAAAAAAAAAAAAAAAGCCAGGAAGGAAAGAACAACCACGAGGTGTTGTATTTCTCATAGGTGAGTTTCACAACATGACTCAAGACTGGAAAATGCTCTAAGCCTAGGGAAAAACCAATCTGACTCCACCTCCCCACAGAAGCATTACCTCTAGAGAGCGGATGCTGCTGTGATAGGTGATGGAGAGCATGGAGAGGCTGAGCACTGGAGTGGGGATGTCAGGAGCCTTACAACAGGGTTGCATCTTCTCTGTGACCGACTTCACCAGCGCAAGCACAAGTCCGTGAACACCCACGGCAGAGGTTTCAGCACTTCCCAGGACGGTCAGTGTGTCCAGTCGGATCTCTGAAGCACCTAACATCCAGAAACCATGTTAGGCTTGGTTCTCAGCTCTCAAATGGCAACTTTAGTCCTCACCCTCCCTCCTTCCTTATTCCCTTCACTCTAGCTACCTTTACTCCCCAAACCTTCCTAACCTCATTTCTCATGTTTTAGGGAAGTTTTTCCTTTCCCATTTTAACCTAACTAGATCTGGCAGGGCTAAAGAAGTTCCCAAACTCCTACTAATTCCCCAGAGGTATATCAGTTACTCTCTAGAACTAAATACACAAAGAAATAAAAAACTAACTGCATCTCATTCTCTTGATCAGATCTCAAAGCTGTCTTTTTCTTATACATCTTGCTATTTGTAAACCCTTAAGAAACATCAAGAGGCCCAATAGTTATGCAAGACCTTCCAACATTTCATGCCTCTAATTTAGAAAATTTTCAAATAATTGGTTTTATCAAGTGAGAAGGAGCAGCATAATCTGCTTAGGTTACAAACTACCCACTTCAGTACAGATTTCCTGTCCCACTTACCAACCAGGGCAGAAAGGGTGAACAAGTTCATGTCCTCCACCTTCAAGTCCACCTTCCACAGTAACGACACAGATTCCCCAAATGAAGATTCTCTAGAGACAGCTGACTTCCCAGATTGTGGGCCCATCAAGGACAATATCCGAGAAAGACACTGAGCACAGGTATCTGATACTTCTACCTGCAGTCCTCGGATGGTACAATCAAGAAAGAGAGTATCTGACTGAGTGCTGGACAGGCCCAGAGGCTGGTTATAGCTACCCTAGAAAAGAAGCAGAAGGACACCATCAGAAGCATGCCAACACACAGTTCCGTAACACACTGATGCATCGTCTTCTGCCAAAAAAAGATGCTCAGTGCTCTAAAGCACGGTAGGATGAGGAAACTCCACAGGCTACTATTCACCAAAGTCCCCACCTACCTGTAGTGTGAAGGAGTCCAGGACAAGCGCCTCACCCCAAACATGCATATTGGGTGGGTGGGGTGCCCGCTGAATGTGGGAGTCACTGCCCACCCGCCAGCAGAGGTGGTCCACAGTCAGGACACCCCGCTGATGGATACTTTGTGGTCTCAGGTGTTGGTAATCTGAAAAAAGAAGGTGGGAGAGAGGAGTTCTTTGGAGCCACAGTGGCCATCAATTGGGCCCAGCTCCACTAACGAACAGATTCTTGTTCCTCTTCCATTGCACAGCCTTACCCAAAGAGATGGAATTGAATCCCAAGGCAAAGGGTGGTGTATCTCCAAGCTGAATGGAAACGTTGACATTGGAGATGGAGGTGCTAAAGATGATAGGAGCCAGGATTTGAGGGAAGGTTCTGCATAGGGATAAGACATCACTGTTTGATAAGGAAAGAATTGCAACTTCCTACTATAGAACAGATTCCTGAACCTCTCAAAAGACAGGGTGAGTTCTGTTGTGATTCTTAGGATGGGAGGCAACTAAAAAAAAAACAGACTGAATTCATCAGTTCGCTCCCACTCCCAGTGATAATCCATAGAGTCTTATTAGGTTGAACCAGATGAAACTGCCATTTTCGTAGATCGAATGTGATGAAATCAGTATATCTTATGATTTAACTTACTACAATCAAAAGCATCGCTTCCAAACTGACCTTAAGTTCTCTACGCAACACAATGCAAGTACTACACAGACAGAGTCACGGCACTGCTGACGTGATCTGTCACCTTATAATCTAAGGCAGACGAGATACTGTTTATCATTTAAGTTCAGTTCAACAAATGTTCATTTTGTATAACAAGGAACGGTGCTGGGCATTGAGAACATAAAAACAAAGAGAACATCATTCTACCGCCAGACTCTAGTCTAATAGGGAAGATATATAAAATAGGTTTGCTACTGAGTCTGGGCTACTAAAACTGAGATTTAAAAAGCTCAAACAATCAGGGACTTCCCTGGTGGCGCAGTGGTTAAGAATCCGCCTGCCAATGCAGGGGACACGGGTTCGAGCCCTGGTCCACGAAGATCCTACACGCCGCAGAGCAAATAAGCCCACGCACCACAACTACTGAAGCCCGTGCGCCTAGAGCCCGTGCTCCGCAACAAGAGAAGCCACCGCAATGAGAAGCCCACGCACCACAACAAAGAGTAGCCCCCGCTCACCGCAACTAGAGAAAGCCCAAGCGCAGCAAAGACCCAATGCAGCCAAAAATAAAAAATAAAAAGATCAAACAATCAAATACATATTTAACACAAAATGCCACTTTAGACCAAAAAATCCAAGAATCCACCTGATAAAATGGTGGCTGAAAAAGATTACACTGACCTTTTTTTCATTTGCTTAAGAACAGATGAACTAGACTCTTGGGTCTCCAGGGCTAGCATGTGCAGCCAGTGAGAGAATTCCAGATGCCGGTAATGAATAATACAAGTGTTCACAACCAGGGAGGCTGCGAGGTCAATGGTGGTCACCTGGAAATAAGAACACCAGAACTGTGGGCTTAGGTTTAATTTCATTAGCTCATGATGCGACGATGCATGGAGAGAGAAGAAAAGGACTGATTCTTGGTCAACACACCTGCACACTAGCCTTGAGGGAGCTGAGGCAGACAATGCGCTGGCGGCTCTGGGACAGCAACAACCCATCTGTAAGGGCAAAAGGCAGATCAGAAGGAAACACTGGGAGGGCAAGAGGTAAGACTAGGAGAGAGTCAGAGGCAGGCAAGGAGATGAACAGAAGGTCACCAACACTATTTTCTTTCAGTATGTTCCCACCTCCCCTTCCTCGGTTACACTGGTATTAAGAAGACCAAGTGGGAGGAGGGCTTCCCTGGTGGTGCAGTGGTTGAGAGTCCGCCTGCCGATGCAGGGGACACGGGTTCGTGCCCCGGTCCGGGAAGATCCCACATGCCGCGGAGCGGCTGGGCCCGTGAGCCATGGCCGCTGAGCCTGCGCGTCCGGAGCCTGTGCTCCGCAACGGGAGAGGCCACAACAGTGAGAGGCCTGCATACCGCAAAAAAAAAAAAAAAGAAGACCAAGTGGGGCACTGGGGAAGAGTGTGTCTGGTCCTCCCAGTCTCTCTCAGCACCAGTATCCCCACCCATGGACCTTTCAGAAGGAGTTCAGTGCTCATCTGTGCCATATCAGAGTTTGCTGTGAAGCTTCGAAGGGGCAGCTGATCCTCATCACGGTGGTACAGGAAATGCAGCAGCTTCAGTGTCCAATTGAGGTGCCTGGACCAGAGACAGACTCTGGCTTAGAAATATGTGGGATGCTATTCCTACTCCCTTTATCCCCTCAGACACGCTCAGTGCAGCTACTGGGCTGGTTATGGAGACCCCAGCACAAAGCTCCAACTATCACTCTCCACGCTTCTGTCAGGAGAGATCTCACCTCTTTTGACTATTCATGGACAGCACCACACTTGTGATCTCCATCTTCACCTTGATTTGGTCTGGCAGCTGCTGAAGGAGGTACAGGCCAGGTAGAGTTGGCTCAGCCAAGTTCTCTATCACCTCTGAAAACATGAATGAAGAAGACAAGAGCCATCAATCCTTAACACTCTTAAGTCTCCCAACATGCTGTGCCCTCGTTGGCCAAATCCTCCCATATAAAGTAGGCTAAAGAAACGCCCAATCTTAGGTCATAAAGCAAAGATCCCAGAGATCCAGGCACTTGCTGTACTTCCTTCCCCGGAGTCTAAAAAACAGTATGGAGAGCAGGTTGTTACAATGAAAAGAATACGGACTTTCGGGCCAAATAATTTAAACCCCATTTTCACTACTGATCTCAGTCAAGTAACCTATCTAATCTTCCTAAGCTTGTTTCCTCATTTGTAAAATGCTAAGGAGTTAGTACGGGAACATACACAAAACACAAAGTACAGGTCTAATTCATAATAATTACCCACTAAATGTTAGTTCTTTCACTCACCACAAGCAAATGCCCTATTTCCTCCAGCTATCCTCAAAGGCCAGGGTCAAAGGCCATGGCAACTAACAAATCACACCTGAACAAGTGGTGAGACCACTATTTCTTTTCTACTTCCAAGATAACCCAAGAACAGGGAAGCTAAAAAGCTCACTGACTGGGGCTTTACCTGAACGGGGAACAGGCTTGGATGCCAGGCCTGGGCCCTGGCGCAGCAGCTGACTATGAAAGAGGCCCTCATGCAGTTCAGCATGGAGTGTCCACACATCCACAGTGATCGCCTTCAGCTGCCGGCTTCTGATGCCCACCTCTAGACACAGCTTTAGGGTAAGTGAGAGCTCCGCTAGACAGGTGTCCTCCTATAGGAAAGATACTCCTCTAAGGTGTGAACGCGTAGGGAGCTTGGGATCAAAATGCTGTGATCTGGAACACATCCTTGAGGGAACCGCATAGCATACAGAATCTGGAATGTAAGCCCTAAGCTCCTTCATACCTCATGCCCAGAAGAAAACAAGGCATCTAAATGACCATGGCATACTCACCAACTGGCCACTCTTTAGAACTTTGCTGTTGATCTGACTTAGGCTCACCTCACATTTCAGCCTGGGAAAGGAAAAAAATTAACAGCACTTGGCCCCTTTCCTCACCATTTACCTTCAATCAAGCTTTGTTGGCTGGAAGGCACAAGGCAAGCGTAAGTGCCTAATCTTACTCTCTCCTCAAATTACACAGACAGAGAACCTGACACCTTGATAAGAAAGCCCTGACATCCACCCACCCTAAAACAACTATAAGGCAAGAATGGGACTAGCAAACCTTCTACCCAGTGCTTACCTCTTCCCATCACTATCCAAAAGAAAACTGCTATCTCTGATCTGAATATGCCACAAGGATTCAGAAGTAGCCACCTTGAGAACCATGATGTTTATAGAATCTACATGAATGGAGAATAGCTGAAAAGAAGATGCAAAAATGAACAATAATTAACGTCAAGGCAACGTCCTTCCTTTCCAGTGGAAAAAGAATAAGAGGCAGCTCTTAGTATTATGCCTCAAATACAGTAAAAAAAAAAAAAGTCCACCCATGACTCCACAGCCAGCCATTCCTACTTCAGTCCAGGAAAGTGGGAAAGTAGTCTCACCTGGCAGAAGATCTTCAGTAAGGATGGGCTGAAGGACAGCTCCTTTTGGTGCACCCCAGTACTCTGGGAGAATGGGGCAAACAGGCCAGAAGCCTTCTGTAGGTCTGTTCTGATACGTACTTCGCCAAAGCACAAGGCCACATAGTGTCTGCCCAGAAGAGAAATCTCACTGCCATCAGGTCCATCCCTTCCATAGCAGTCTCTTCCCCTCCCTCACGTTCACTTTCCCATCCTCCCTAAAAATGTAGCTCAAATCATGGAAGACAGTCTCATAGTAGTTATCAATATCTGTCCCACAAAACAATAGCTTCAAGGCTAATCCAGAGACATCAGCAAGAACCCACTTCCCTCCTTGGGCTGTGAGGCCTCTGTAAAAGAATCTCATTCTGCAAACCGCAATCCCAAAATATTCCCCAGGAGGAGAGTGAGGTGATAAGGTACTCACGGCAGATCATGGCTAAGGAGTTTGCTGGAAATCCACAGGCTATCAATTTCCTAAAACAGTGTGGGAAGAAGCTTTGTACACTAGCTGCTAGGCAAGCCAAGAGCAGCGTGACAAGATAGGAAAGGGGTCTAAGAAGAGGAGGATGTGCTACAGCCCTTCCACTAAATATTCTCCATCCCATTTCCACCAGCTTCTCTCCTCGTCACTATATCCTGTTCCTCTAATGACATTGATTGAACTTGCTTAGTACTTCTCTCTTATGAATATGTTGCCCTTACATTAGAACAGTAAGCTCTTCTACTTTCTGTTATCTTTGTGCTGTGCTTTACTTCTGTATCTTTCTTACATGCCCTGGACACCCTGTGCCTTATAAGCATTTATAAAAGAACAACTTGCATCAATTCCAGTGTTCCCAAACTAGCTCTAAAATCATCTTGGCAAAGGGATGGCAAGGCCGGGGTTAACTAGGAAAACCACTAGAATATTTAAAAAAAGGAAATTAAAAGTTGAAATTCAGTTGGATCAACCCCACATACATTCCCAGGAAGTTTCCTAGGACTCACCACTGTTTGCTGGTGCTGCTGAAACTTAAGACTGACATTTTGAATCCAAAAAAAGGAGCCAATCTTTAGTTCTGCCTGCAGCTTCCGCTGACACCACTTGGTGGCCAACCGGACCACAAGCCACCTGCAGAAAAATCCTTGTGAGTTCGTAGGACCCTCTCCCAATTACTGCCTCCCTCACCCCCTGCGGGTCCTAGAAGGCCTTGCAAAGGGACATGAACTGGAGGTGGATCTTCTTGGCAACCCTCCTGTCTCCCAAAACACCACTCTGTCACATACATTCAGCCACGCTGATCAGGACCCTAGCCCGAGTGTCCCCTCCACCCAGATGAAACGAGACGAACTAAACTCCACCTTTTAAGTTGGAGACAAAAGAAAGCAACCCCTCAAATCCTCAGGAACCCCAGAGGTAGAGAGAAGAAGCCCCAACAGGATTCGAAGTACAGGCATCCGTGCCAGATGTGCCATCTCCGCCCTCCAGACAGGTGTCTGCGAGAAGGCAGTGCGGGCTCACACCCGGCCGGCTCAAATGCCGCTCTCCCTGGGCAGCCAAACCTGTTCCGGCTCCCCAGGGCGAGGCTGCAGGTGCCCTTCGCGCTCGGGGAAGGGGACGTTCAGGGGCATGTGGATGGGGAAAAAAAAAACAGCCAGCCGGGCCCCCCTCCTCATTCACACCCCTATCCGCTCCCCAATCTCAGCATCTTCTCAGGCCTCGCCCGCTGGCTCAGTCTCCCCCGACTCTCGGTTCCTCCGCGCCAGCTCCGGTAGTACGCCCCCGCTCGACCCCTCCCCGCGTTGCGCGCCCCCTCCCCGGCCCCTCCCCCTCTGCTGACCGCCCACCTTCCCCAAGACCCCTCCCCCTCCCGCGCGCCTCTTTCCAGCGCGCGCCCACTCCTCGGTCTCTCTTCCTTCTCTTCCCGCCACCCCCCCCCCCACACGCCGTAGCCGGGATCCCCTCACCGGCCTAAGAAGAGGGCGCTGAGCGCAACCAACAGCAAGGCCAACAGCGCAGCGAAGAACAGGGGCATTCCGGCCCCGGCCCGGCCTGGCTCCGGCCCCCGCCCGGCCTGGCTCCGGCCCCCGCCCTGCCGGGGCGCACCTCCCGCCCCGCCGGCTCCGAGCTGCGCCGCCGCGGGCCGACCGGCAGCACGCGCAGGGATGGCGCTGGGCGAGGAAGCGTTGGCGCGCGTGCGCCCCGCCCCCCCCACAGCCCGCCAGCCAGCCAGCTGTCTCCCTGCCGCGCCCCGCCCGGCGCCCGCGATCCAAGGGGCCGACCGGCTGCGTGCGCGAAGTGAAGGCGGGGCTCCGGAAGGAGAGCAATGGGGAGCGATGGGGAGCGGCCCTCAAGCGGACTGACACACAGGCCCCGCCCCCGGGCGCACCCTTCGGGACCCGGAAAAGGGGAGCTGGGGGTTTGCCAGTGGCCTGGGCCTGAGCCCGCTGCCTGGCTGGCAGTGGACTTGGCTGCGTCGTTTGGGCCACGGAGAGTTCCACTTTCAAAGCAGTTTCCCGGAGTAGTTATAGAGTCTGCTTGGCCACCTAGGGCTCATGCTGAGGCTACTGCGGAAGTTATACCCTTGGGTCACACGAAGTAGTTATCCTGTCTTATTCGAGTCTTGTCTGAACATCATTGAGGAAACCAAGCGGTAATTAAAAGGCCTCAAAAATCCCACCACAAAGGAATGAGTTGCACCATTCTGTACCCTTCATTGCAGTTTTCAGTTTCTACTGTGAATAGCACAATCCAGGCACTGGGCCAGGGGTTATTACAGAAGTAAAGAATATTGTTCCTGCTCTTCAGCAACAACTTATCTAGGAAGCAAACACAATTATATGAAATAGAGGATTCAGGGCCAACTTTATTTTGCCTATTGCCTTCTCTGTGAAGTCATTGGACAAAGATTCCTTCCAACTCTAGTACAGTGATGTTAATACAGTACAAGCTAAAAAAAAATTCTTTAGCTTCAGATTCTTTGACATACTTATTTCAAAATAAGTACTTCATATCCCTTTGCTCTGACATCCTCATCTCCATAAACATCTTTCAGGATTTCTCTTGGAGACTTTTTTCACTTCTTCAGATAAAGCACCATTTCAACGTTCACCTAGGTTACCCAAAGTTGCTTTTACCCCTCCAACTGGTCTCCTTCCTCACCTAATCAATCCTCTTATTGGTCATTTCACATCTTCCCAAGGGCTCCACCACTGTTTTTTTCAAGTTTCTACTTATCTCTCGGGTGCTATAGTTCCGCCATCCACCTTGTAATCTGCAGCTTCAAGGTATGTTCTGTCTGTGAACCTTCAGAGAAGGCCCAACAACTGAGTAAAAACTCTGACCAAGCCACGAAGGGGTACTTGCAACACAACTCCCTACTCTCAATCATGTTGTGAAAGCTGATCCCCTTACTCAGCTGTTTCTATCACTTCCTTTCTTTCTCCCCAGACTGTTAAACCACCCTACTCCCAACCACCTCAATGGCATGAAATGTTGATTTTATCATTTGTCTACTTCTTTCTGGAGAGCTCTCAAAGGAGCAATGCAACTGAAGTGGAAAAAGAGGGAAGAGGGCAGAGATGGAGCTCAACTGGTTCCTGGTCTCGGCTTACTGAGACAAGCCCTTGTAAAAGAGATCAAGTCTTTGAATGTTACAGGTCACGTCTGGCACAGACCTGGTACCCCCAAATGTTCAACATTAACTCCCTAGGGCAAGTAAGGAAAAAATCCAGAAGTTTCTAAAAATAAAAAGGCCCGCTGGTCACTGAAATTCCAGCAGATGACAGACACTTCTGTTCACCACTACCACCCTTGAAGGACAGAAAAGCAAACTTCCTGGAACTGCCAAGCAGAGGAAAGGAAGAAGTGAGGTGAGTAGAGGACAAAAGCTTTCTAATCCCCTTTTCAGAGAAAGACATCTACATTTGTCCAAAAAGTATAGTTATCTCCCAAGAACTAAACACAGTTGTACTGCAGTAAAAATATGGATTCCTGTCTTCAAATTATTTACTAGCTTTAGGAATTCAGGCGGTTACTCAACTTTTCTCTTCTGCATTGGTAAAATCGTAGTATATACCCGGTAACATATCTCTGAGGATTAAATGAGGTAAGATCTATAGTATGGTGCCCAGTATTTAGCAAGCAGTAAATAAATGTTGGTTCCACTTTCCACCCCTACCCTTTTTCCTCAAGTACAGGTAACATATCCAAAGTGAAACATTTTATTGGCTATTTATTAAGGGTCTATAGCCATAATTAGTCAAAACTCTAATAAAGATGAGGTGCTGAGGGAGAAGTGAAAGTAAAGATAGACCAAGTGGGATGCAAGTAAGGCTTTCAAAAGGGCCCACACCAAAGGTTCCCATCATGTCAAAAGAGTGCTAGCAATGACTCTGAGGACTCAAGGATTAATCAGATTATGAAATAGCATGCCTAATAAACGACAATACAGTGACTAACAGTGAAATTTTTTATATCATTCTGGAGAAAGAAAGTGGGAGAAAAGTCACACACATTAATAATCCATGATGCCAAGATTCTGAGGAATAAAAATTTCCCAGCTAGGAGGGATGCCTCCCTCAGTTTCTGTTTTATTAATATGAATGAAAAGCACCTGCTCCTTCACCAACAAGTCTTGTACTCAGAAATAACTGACCCAAGTCTGGGAGAACAACCAATTCAACTGTGAAGGGCTGAGGCTTCCAAACACATCCACTGTTTCCTATCATGCATCTTCATCTCTGGTGACATGGTCACCCGTGGCAGGGATCCAAAGGGTGAAGGAGCAGCAGATGTCTATGAACACTGTGTGGTGACAGTGGCTCACAGCCTCCAGACTCATAGCTCTGTGTGGTGGCCTTCTGCCTTCAACAACTCACTGGGCTTCATGAAGATGCCTTCCATGGCTTTCCAGTAGTTGTTCTGGCTTGGCTGGGCCATGCCATGCACCTCTTTTTGCCCACTGATGGGTCGACCATATTGTTCTCCTGTGACAGACAGCAGAACCTCAGTGGAAGAATGCTTGAACCGCACCTCACCATCCCTCACCCAGTAGGGCCCGTTACAGAGCACCGTCCAGTCATCCAGATAATCGCCTTCACCGTCCTCACCAAAAGCACTCACTTCCTGGAAGACACAGATAGGTAGCGACATTAGTATAGCTGACACGTAGGCTTGAAAAGGGGAGGGAGGCAATGGGAATAAAACTAAGACTCTCCAAAAGTGATAAATAAGAGGCTTGCCAGTGTTGTTTAAAAATAAATAAAATAAAATAAAATAAAACTGTGGAAAAAAGATAAAAAGACACCAAGGACCTGAAATCACTTGCCATAAGATTATGGTCCAAACGTTTACTTTGCAAATATTCCTCTATGTGCCTTATATTTTCTATTATAGTCTTCAAATACTTTACCTCTTGTTATTTGACTTTAAATATTCCTGCCTCATTCCCTTAACTAGACATTAAGTGACGTGGTGAGAAACACAAGTTGGAAAGGGGATGGGCTCTGGAAACAGGCAAACCTTGAATGTCAGCTTTGTCCCTTCCTGTGTAACTCCTTTGGGCTTTCATTTTCTCCTCTATGAAATGATGACAATAATACCTTACAAAATAATTGTGAGAATAAGAATTAAATAAAATAATAAATATTAATTGAGCAGAGTATAGCAGATTCTATCTTCCCCTCGGATTCTAATCCCATTCTCCATAAGGCCAAAAATTCAAAGTTTCCATCACAATTTTAAAAGTGATTATTTCAGACATACATAATTTTTTTTAATCGAAGTACAATTGACCTACAACACTATGTTAATTCCAGGTGCACAACACAGTGACTCAATATTTCTATACATTACAAAATGACCACTACCAGACACATATGATTTAAATATATACTAAGAGCTATAAAATTTTAGATGATAAAAATCAGTCATTTGGAAATAAAGTCTGTAAGACTAAAGGCAAAAGAAACTGCACATAATTAACAATTCTACTACTATACTTGTATAGTGGAACTGAACAAGTAAGTAAATGGATGACAGTGCTAGCAGCCGGGTGTCTCACTGTTAGAGTGGGAATTTACAAAGAAGCAAAGGGAGGAGGCTAAAATGGTCTATGTGGCAATGGATTAGAATTGGAGGCATCAGTAAGAACTCATGTTTAACTTAATATAGATATAGATGGTTATATATGTGAACACTTACAATAAATATGAGTATATACACGTACATACACATATTTCTTTGCCCTGTCAGGTGAGAGGGCCTAAAAGAAACAAAACCCCCTAGCAACAAGCTCATGAAAGGCCTAGATCTTGGTTTAAGAATACCCTTTTCCAATAAAAGGAAGCAGGACTCCATAGGGAAATAGCTGATTCTAGGACTGGGGCAAGAAATATACAAGATGAGCCTGGAATATCTTTTACTGCCAGAAAGTAAGGAAGTGTTAAAACATAGCCACACACATACACAATGATGGGAGCAGGTCAAATGGACACAGGAGACAACTGAAAGAGCTCCCAACAGCCAAAGTCGGAAAAATGTGAGCAACATAATGAAGACAGTGGTATTGGATTATAACTCAAAGTATAAAATAAATATCCAGGAGTCCGTACCAATGAAAATAAATGACTGACTAAATAGAGAAAAGACAAATCTTCCATGCAGAAGAATTCCAAATAAATTATGTAACTATTCTACCCTAAAGGAAGAGGAGCATAACTCCCAACTCAAGTGTGAGCTGTGCACAGTGACTTCCTTCCAAAGAGTACAGTATGCAAAGGGAAAAAAATGAAAAGAATAACTTTACAAGAGAAACCTGAAAAACACTACTTCAGCCAGGTAATCAATATCAACAATCGTAAGATACTATGTACCCTAGATAGATGGGATGAAAATGGCACTTTACCTCTGTGGTCTTCCTCCCCAAAACCTTTATAAATCCAGTCTAATCATAAGAAAAAGATCAGACAAATTCCAACAGAGGAGCACCCTATACTATACCTGACTAGCACTCCTCAAAACTATCAAGGTCAGGACTTCCCTGGTGGCACACTGGTTAGGAATCTGCCTGCCAGTGCAGGGGACATGGGTTCAAGCCCCGGTCCAGGAAGATCCAACGTGCCGCGGAGCAACTAAGCTGTGCACAATTACTAAGCCTGCGCTCTAGAGCCCACGAGCCACAACTACTGAGCCTGCGTGCCACAACTACTAAAGCCTATGCACCTAGAGCCCGTGCTCCGCAACAAGAGAAGCCACCGCAATGAGCAGCCTGCGCACCGCAACGAAGAATAGCCCCCACTCACCGCAACTAGAGAAAGCATGCGTGCAGCAACGAAGACCCAACGCAGCCAAAAACGAATAAACAGATAAATTTATAAAAAATAAATTATCAGGCTTCCCTGGTGGCGCAGTGGTTGAGAGTCCGCCTGCCGATGCAGGGGAGAGGGGACACGGGTTCGTGCCCCGGTCCGGGAAGATCCCACATGCCACGGAACGGCTGGGCCCGTGAGCCACGCCCGCTGAGCCTGAGCGTCCGGAGCCTGTGCTCCGCAACGGGAGAGGCCACAACAGTGAGAGGCCCGTGTACGGCAAAATAAATAAATAAATAAATAAACTATCAAGGTCAACAAAAACAAGGAGAATCCGAGAAACTGTCACAGCCAAGAGGAGTCTAAGGAGACAACTAAATGTAACGTGGATGGGATCCTGGAACAGAAAAAAGACAGTAGGTAAGAACTACGGAAATCAGAATGAACTGTAGACTTTAGTTGATAACGTATCAGTATTGCTTTATTTACTGTAGCAAATTTACCATACTAATGTTAAGACGTTAATAGGGAAAAATATGTACAGAGGGGGAGTGGGAGGGAAGCAGTCATTAAGGGATCCACATCCTTCAGAAGTTCAAGGCTTAAAAAAAATGGCACAATACCGAATTCATTTTCCTAAAGTGGTTAGTTGGCATCATTAAAAAATAATAATTTTTATCGCAAGTTTGGAAAACACTGGGTTTATTGCAAGATTTAGCAAGATAACTTATGATACACTAACATATACCTATTCTCTCTTTCCTCATTTCTTGATTTGATCTAAATGTAGAGTCTCCATTTTGACCAGAAACAACTTCCTTCACACTTATGAGACAGAGGCAATTCTTCAGGTCTGCACAAAAGAGAAGATCTATACCTGGAACAGAAAGGGCTAAGAACCAAGATATCAAACAACTCAACTGAGTAATGAGCAGCAATGACCCACAGGATGCCACCTCACCTGGTTTCCAGAAAGAGGTGAGGTGAAGTGGTGACTATGGAGGTTTCGGCCAGTGTTGACATGTGTCAGCCGGATGGGCTGACCACATCTGATGGGGGTTCCCCTCTCACACACTGTGGCTGTCTTCCCCCGTATCCTCCAGTAACTATTGCTGTCATCCACAGAGGTTACACCTGTCACTGACTGCTGCCCACTACCTGCAGTCAAAAAAAAAAAAAGAAAAAGAAAAGAGGGTGAGCTCAACCTGACCCCTCTCTTTCCTATGGCTAATAATGTGCCCTGTGTCATAAAATAGGTTTGGGGGGCTGGGAAGGAAACCCCATGCTTCATATTTTTTTCTTCTATGACATTAAAATATATATAAAAAACACTAAATGTATTTATATAGTATTAGTTATTATATGATAAACTATGTTTAAGAGTGTACCATATCAGGGCTTCCCTGGTAGCACAGTGGTTAAGAATCCAATCCGCTTGTCAATGCAGGGGACACGGGTTTGAGCCCTGGTCCGGGAAGATCCCACATGCCGTGGAGCAACTAAGCCCATGCACCACAGCTACTGAGCCTGCGCTCTAGAGTCCGCGAGCCACAACTACTGAGCCTGCGTGCCACAACTACTGAAGCCTGCGCACCTAGAGCTCGTGCTCCGCAACAAGAGAAGTCACCGCAATGAGAAACCCACACACTGCAACGAACAGTAGCCCCCACTCACCGCAACTAGAGAAAGCCCGCGCACAGCAACGAAGACCCAATGCAGCCAAAAATAAATTAATTAATTAAAAATAAAATAAAATGAGACCGGTTTTTGCTGTCAACTTTAATCCAACAAGCCATTACAGCTCTCCAATTCCTGTAAGTGATATATCCAACATATTACAAAAGTTTTTTTTTTTTTTAATTTACAATTTCAACTTTTTTTTTTTTTTTGGCTGCATTGGGTCTTTGTTGCTGTGCACGGGCTTTCTCCAGTTGTGGCGAGCTGGGGCTACTCTTCGTTGCAGTGCGCAGGCTTCTCACTGTGGTGGCTTCTCTTATTACGGAGCACAAGCTCTAGGCGTGTGGGCTTCAGTAGTTGTGACACGTGGGCTCAGAAGTAGTGGCTCACGGGCTCTAGAGCGCAGGCTCAGCAGTTGTAGCGCATGTTAGTTGCTCCGCGGCATGTGGGATCTTCCCGGACCAGGGCTCGAACCGGTGTCCCCTGCATTGGCAGGTGGATTCTTAACCACTGCGCCACCAGGCAAGCCCACCGCTAGGATTATTAAGACGTCCCAACAATGACAATTCAGTTCCTCTCCTAGTCTACCTGGCCAGACAGGTTTTGGGTATCATAAACCACAGACCAGTCTCCATCTAAGAGAACTCCTTCCTCTCTTAGCTAATAGCATCATCAGTTATCTAAGACAGAAATCTAGCAGTCATCTTAGATGTCTCTCACATCTCACGACCTGAACTTTTTTCCTCTCCTTTCTGTTTTCGTTTTCTTGTCACTTGCTCACTGGCTCATTACTGTATTTCCTGTATTTAGAACAATATTAGACACACAGTAGATTCCTTAAATCTGTACTGAATGAATGAATCTACAAATAATTGCTGAATTATAAATGAACCCACAAGCTAAGCATTTTAGTTTCATACGTTAAAAAGGCCTCTCAACAGTTTCCTCTCCAATTCCAGTGAGTGCTTCAGTTCTCCTTTACAAAAAGGATAAGGTCTGAGTGAAAAGAGGCCAAAGGAAAAGAGTTGAAGAGCAAGTGTAAGATGGAAAAGAGCTAGAACAGAGGATTATAATCAAAGAATGAGGTCTTGGACGACTTCAGAAATAACAGCACTTACTGTAATTTTCTACATGTCTGTCTCTCCTGCACTGAGTAGTACCAGCCTGCAGTAACTGAAAGCAGACTTTAACCCTGGACAGATGTAGATCGAACCCCATACTGTCATTAACAGTATTCAAAGCTGCCAAGGCTTTGAGTATGCGATTTATTTGAGTCTGTTTCCTCGCCTGTAAAATGATAATAATAGTCTATGCGTCGTAGGAATGTTGTGAGTCTTAAAAAGCAAATATGTAATGTGCCTGGCACGAAGCTCACCACATAAAAACTAAGATTACGATTAAGATGCTTAAGGACCACTCAACTCTCGGACTCTCCGCCTCCAGACCTCAGGAACCTCCCCCGCGCTCCCCTAACCTTCCCAGACCACACCCCTAAGAGTTTCTCTAGGCCCCGCCCCCTCCTGAGCCTACCAGGCCTTCCCAGCCCACCCGAACCCGGGTCGCCGTACCTGACCCGTAGCGCACGTCGTGTGAGTGCAGTCGCACGTTGTGGCGCGTATTGAGCAGCTTCACCACAGAACCGCATGTAACGACAGCCAGATTGGACGATCCCACAGCACTCCACAAACCCCCGAACAACAGCAGCGACACCACAGCCATCCTGTCTGTAGCGCGGAGACCCTAATCTTCGAAGAAAACTCGGCCCCTCCCCGGAACCGGAAGCCGCGGGTGGAACCACAAAGAGGACGAAAAGGAGCTCTAGTCTGGTCTTTATGGTTCCTTTGGCTAGAGCGGCCTGAGGAACAGGCTAGGTCTGGTTGCTTCCGACCTCCTCATTCAGCTTATTCTGTTACGGGGGCCCTATGACAGTTGCCTTCTTGAACTGCTTCGGCCAGCCCAGCCCAGCTACCCCCATGCCTCCCTCCCCACCCCACCCCCGCCCCCGCCCCCGGCGAAGCCCGGAGACCCGGTTGGGAGAAGAGAGCAAGAACTGGTCCGCCCACTCCCAGTGACAGGGGGCCGGAAGTGACGTAGTACGTTGACGCAGCAGCGGCGGCGGCGGCGGTGGCGGCGGAGGGACCGTGCGGTGGGTCCGTACTATCCTTTCCCAGTCTCGGTTCGAGGACTCCATTTTCCTCGGTGGGGGCTTAGCGCACCGGAGAAGCGGCGGGCCTCAGGCAGGTAAAGTTTGGACTGGAAAGCGTGTTCCTCGAATGGGTCAGGTGGGGAGCCAGGCTCCTAGGGCCTGGTCCCGTAAGGGACGAGGCACTGGGGAGCGGTATGCGGGAAGAAGGGGGCCTCCGGCCTGCCCTGCTCTATGAGAGAGAAGGAGGAAGAAAGCGGGGTAGTTGCTCAGAGTCTCAAGGCTTTTCCCAACCCTCTGCCACCCAGAACCCATGAATTGGGTGGCCTGTTGTGTCAGCAGGCTTCCTGGGATGCCGTTCTTCTCTCGCAGCTTCTGAAAACTGGGCCGCGCGATAGGGTTTGGAATGGAAGGGACCTGGGGCTTCCGAGTCAGAATCAGGTGATCGAATTGTTGTCCTGGGGATGTGAAACCTACGGAGTTCCAGCAACTCGGCCATCAGGCTAGAGGGCGATGCCAAATTCCGTCTTTTTCCATATTGTTTAATAATATAATTGGAACTTTTTGTAGATGGCTACATTCATCAAACGCTTACCAGGCACATCAGAATGGGCTATTAAGACAAAAACTTTATTTTCTTCCAGTTTCTGCCTTTCTCTCCAGGGACTCCCTTGAACCAGCTGGAGCGGTTCATTTCCCGTGTTTGTTACAAGTACTGATACTTATTTTTCTGTTAGAGGAGGCCTCAGCTCTCTTAAAATACTTCACTGTAATATCAGAAGTAGCAAGGGAGTATTAAGTTACACTGCTGTTATGAATGAACATGGAGAGTGTAATTGATTTCTTGGGACAAAAAAAGCTTAGTTCGACCTTTTTTAGTTTAACTGTTTATATGAAAGTTACTGATTTTTAAGTCTTATGTATTGATTACAGAAGTATGACTGTGAATTTAGAGCCCTTTTGCATGACTTGTGTTCCTCCAGCCAGTACAAGTCTGAAACATCTGAAAGCTTATTTAGTTGCTTTCGGTGGCTACTAGGTCAGATTAGCATGGTGTTGCTACCCCCGAAGAAGTTTAAATCTCATCCTGGGATTAATCACATCAGGAAGTGGTGCAGTCACACCTGACAGTTGAATTTCCTTCAGAGTTTAATCCTGGGTTTTCGGCATGCTTCCTTCAGATGACCCAGTCCTGTGGCTTTAATAACCATCTGAAAGTTGGCAACTCCCGAGTTTAAGTCTCTAGCCCAGCCTTCTCTCCTCTATGTTTAAGAATCACACAAAATGCCCATTTAACAGCTCCATTTGGATGTCTCTTAGACATCCCAAACCTGACATAAGAAAAAGAAAATTTTGGTTTTTCCCATCATCCCAAACCTGGTCTTCCCTACATTACTAAGTGGTACTCTCATCCACATGCTTACTAAAGCCAGACCTCTGAAAATCATCTTGGATTCTTTTTTACTATCCACCTCCCCCAGCCCCCACCCCGCCAAGTCTTTCATTAAGTCCTGTCATTTCTACCTCCAAAATATATTTCAAATCTCTCTTCTATTCTCCATCTCCACTGCTGCTACCCTGTTCCAAGCCACCAGCATCTTTTGCCCAAGCTACCACAATAGTATCTTCAGTTTTCTCTGCTTCCACCCAGAACCCCTCCCAGTCCTTTTTCCACATTAGCAGGATCAGGTCAGGTCAGATCATGTCATTTCCTATTCCAGCGGCTTTCCGTGGCCTTCGCAGCCTGACTTGAGCAGGCCCCTTCTCCCTCTCTCATTCTGCTGCCTTTACCATTCTTTGGTCACACTGGCCATAGGACATTGCCTACCATATGCCAAGTTCTTGCCCACCTTTTCAGCCAGGAACCTCCTCCCCTGGCTCTGGATACCACAGCCTGCCCATTCTTGACCTCTTGGCCTAAACTAACCCTCTCAAAGGTGAGGGTGTTTACTTCCTTCCTAGCACTTAGAGCAAGCTTTATTTTATTTGTTTGTGGTTTGTCTCCTGGCAAACTACAGAATACAGGTATCCTAGGGGCAGGGAGTTTGTCTTGTATGTGCCTGGCGTGTAGTAGGCACTCATTAAATAAATATTTATTTAATTAACAAGTAAATTACTAAGTCAATTCTTGGTTTAAAACCCTGTAGGGGCTTCCCACCACCTTTCAGATAGAATCCAAAATCCTTAAGTTGTCCTATCAAGATCCTTGTGGCCTCACCTCTAACTCATCATGAACCCTCTCTCCAGTCAAACTGACCCTCACTGTTCCTGCTACAGCATATTCTGGGCCTTGCGCTGGGAGCACTTTTCTCCAACAACACCACTTCTCGAACCATCTCCAAAGAAGCCAGCTCCTCCACTTAGTTAATTCTGCCTCACTATTTAAGGTCTTTATTTAAAGTCACTTTCTCAAAACCAGGTTAGAATCCTCTATTACAGTCTCCCATGGTACCTTTGCCATCAATTTTTTTTTCTTTTAACATTTATTTAATAATTTTTTAAAATTTTTATTTATTTTATTTTTGGCTGCGTTGGGACTTTGTTGCTCTGCGCAGGCTTTTCTCTAGTTGCAGCAAGCGTAGGCTTCTCATTGTGGTGGCTCCTCTTGTTGCAGTGCACGGGCTCTAGGCGCGCACGGGCTCAGTAGCTGTGGCTCGGGGGCTCTAGAGCGCAGGCTCAGTAGTTGTGGCGCATGAGCTTAATTGCTCCATGGTATGTGGGATCTTCCTGGACCAGGGCTTGA
This sequence comes from Mesoplodon bidens, assembly GCF_964165515.1. NCBI lineage: Eukaryota > Metazoa > Chordata > Mammalia > Artiodactyla > Ziphiidae > Mesoplodon > Mesoplodon bidens. Next base: position 14,649,116 of record NC_138179.1, read on the forward strand.
ACCCGTGTCCCCAGCATTAGCAGGTGGATTCTTAACCACTGCACCAGGGAAGCCCATGCCATCAATTCTTTAAAGACCTTCTCTACTTCTAGATCAGGGGTTACTAAACTAAGAAATTAGGCCACTCCCATTCATTTACATACTGTCTATGTCTGCTTTTGTACTACAATGGCAGATCAGCCCCTCTGTGCTAGAGCAGGAACTGTCTGCTCCCCCAGTGTGTGTTGCAGGGATACTGAATCTGGTTACATATTTTAGTTGTTCCTGCTCCTCGTTTGCCCTTTCCTTGTCCCCCAAGGAAACATGGAAAGAAAAGAAAAAACTAATATTTTTAAATTACTTATTATGTTAACCATTAACAATAGTGCTTTTTATGCCCAGGCATTGAAAAGATTCTTGAAAAGCTTCTAAGACTGTTATTTCATATAAATACGGTGTGCATGTTAAAATGGTTATAGGTAGAACTAACATTTTCTGTATTCTAACATCTTGACTTGATGTGATTAGGATTTTTCATAACAGAGTTCTGAATCCCAAACTTAAAAGAACTTGTCTTGAGTGGACTCTGAATACTTTTGTTTATTAAACTCTTAGGTTTTTGTATTCCAAGTTAGGTAGTCATTTGTGAACACCTTTGGAGTAGTCCTAGGCTCTTGCTCATCAAATGCAGAATGTCTTATAGTTTAAACTCCACACCAGACTTCTAGGGCTGTTCTCCAGATCACTAGGCCCTGTTAGACCTCTAAGCCTTTGCTCGTGTTGCCTTTTTCCAGACTATCTTCTTAACTCCTCTCAACTCAGGCATCACCTTTTCTGAGGCATTCTCTGACCTCTGTCTTAATATTGCTTTCATAGTTCTCATGTATAACTACCGTAAAACATTTATTGTGCTCTGTCGTAACTTTATTTATTTATTTATTTATGGCTGTGTTGCTGCACGCAGGCTTTCTCTAGTTGCGGCGAGCGGGGGCCGCTCTTCGTTGCGGTGCGCGGGCTTCTCATTGCAGTGGCTTGTCTTGTTGCGGAGCACCAGCTCTAGGCGCTCAGGCTTCAGTAGTTGTGGCACACGGGCTCAGTAGTTGTGGCCCGCAGGCTCTAGAGCACAGGCTCAGTAGCTGTGGCGCACGGGCTTAGTTGCTCCGTGGCATGTGGGATCTTCCCGGACCAGGGCTCGAACCTGTGTCCCCTGCATTGGCAGGCAGATTCTTAACCACTGCACCACCAGGGAAGCCCCTGTCATAACTTTATTTACAAGTTTTTTGTGAGATGAATATGAACACTAGGGTCAAAAGCATGTTTTACTTATTTTTATATACCCAAGTCCCAGCACAGAGCTTTACCCTAAAAAAAACAAAACTGTAAACGTTAATTGAAGCTGCCAGTGGAGGGAATTAACAGACATCCCTTTTTGCTCTGGTCTCCTTTTAATTGCCTCCTACATCACCTTGTTCAAAGGGAGGGACTGTGGAGGGCCTCCCCTGTGGCAATCTGATCCCAGCTCCATTCCTCTTCCAGAGAATGTCATGGTAACCGCCAGCCTGTCCCTTTGAGCCACATCTTGTACTGCAGCTGTGCTTCCGCCTGGAGAAACCTTCTGCTTTCACCACCCCACTCCCCTTCTGGATCTATTTCAGTAGCAAATTTAACTTAGAATCTGAATATGGGGAAAATTCACGAGCATAAGTCCTAAATACAAAATCCAAATGACATCAGACTCAGATATCATATATTAATGATAATCACATACTAATAAATACTGTTTTTGTTCTGGAATAGTTGCTGCTTGCCAACCTCAGCCTGCAGTGCTGCTGCAGCACCCTCTGCACATCTAGCTCCCTCAAGTTGCAGCAAATCAGGATTGCTTCTGGCACAAGGTATTTTAACTAGAAGTCTTGGCAGTGAGTTAGATCGGAGGCATTCCCCAGCTATAGCACAGCATGTACTTCATTGCGAACCTAGGGAATGGGAGGAAAGCTGCATGCAGCACAGAGCACCAGCTGCCCGCAGAACAGAATAAAGCTGTGCTTTCATCAGGCAGGCTGTCTGTTTCTCTCTGCTAAGTAGGCTGTAGGGCATCTGGTCTGGAGGAGCTGGCACTTAGTGTGAAGATGTTGAGGCCTTACAAGACTGAATTTGTGGGTCTGATAGCCTAATTAAAGTAAGCTATCTGTGGGGGCTGCTGTACCCAAATCTATCTTTAATGACTTAGTTCAGGGCTGAAAGAGAGCAGTATTAAAATTAGAGCACTACATTTAATCGGCAGAAGTTTTAGATATTCATTTTTGGCTGTACTCAGGCTGAATGACCTTAAGGATACAGATCTTGCGGGGGAAAGGGCATCAGTCTAACCCAAGGCTTCCTGTATCACCACCCTATGGGACCTATACAATGGTGTAGTATAGTGGCTCTCAAACTTTTTGATCTCAGGACCCCTTTATACTCTTAAAGATAATTTAAGATTCCAAAGACATTTTGTTAATGTGAGTTACATCTATTGATGTTTGAGATTTATACATATAGATGTTATTCAGATTAGAAATTAAAATTAATTTCTAAAGTAAATTAATAATGACTAAATAAATAGATGAATGTTAATTCATTTTAGCATAATAATAAGCCCGTTTGCAATATACAAGTATATCAAATCAACACATTATAGACCTTAACCTTACACAATGTTATATGCCAATTACATTGACCCTTGGATAACACAGGGTTGATGTGCTGACCCACCTCTCTTCCCCTCACAATCCGCATACAGCTATCTCTGCCTCAAAAACAAAGGAATTGATGAATGACTCACCCAAGGGCAGGAAGCTGAAACAATTTGGATAGAATCAAAACTTAAACCCTGATTCTTTTTTTTTTTTTTTTTTTTTTTTTTTTGCGGTATGAGGGCCTCTCGCTGTTGTGGTCTCTCCCGTTGCGGAGCACAGGCTCCGGACGGGCAGGCTCAGCAGCCATGGCTCACGGGCCCAGCCGCTCCGTGGCATGTGGGATCTTCCCGGACCGGGGCACGAACCTGTGTCCATCGGCAGGCAGACTCTCAATCACTGCACCACCAGGGAAGCCCAAACCCTGATTCTTTTGATTCCACATATTGTGATCTCTAATCAAACACAAACGGTTTCCCACATTGAATTTAAAGATCTGTAAAATGAAAATACAGATACTACTATATTTACTGGGTAAAAAATCCGCATATAAGTGGACCCACGCAGTTCAAACCCATGTTGTTCAAGGGTCAATTGTACATGAGTAAAGCTGAGAAAAAAAGTAAGCCCACTACATTTTAGCATAAATAACATGTTTTATGAAAAACAAGTATAATCTTCAAAACAAAAAACATAGTAAGAAGAGTGATGTTGTTTGGGTTTTTTTTTTGGTTTTGGGGGGTTTTTTGGTTTGTTTTGGGGGTTTGGATTTTTGGAGGGGGGATTGTTTTGGTTTTGGGTTTGGGTTTTTTTGTTTTGTTTTGTTTTCGGCAAATCTTTTTAATGTCTGCCTTAATAGAGGAATGCTGGATTTTCCTACCTGCTTCTGCATTCAGTCTGTCGTGATACTACATGTCGTATAACCTCTGGAAAACTCCACTGTACACTCATGAGAGAAAGGAGGGGGTGATCCCTGGACCACACTTTGAGAACTACCGATGTGATACAAACAGCTGTTTCAGTGGAGTCAGACAGACCTTAACTCAGATCTCACCTCTTGCAGTTGACAGTTATGTCGCCTTGAACAAGTGACTTCATCTCTGAGTCTATTTCCTCCTTTGCTGAATGGAGAGAGAAGTGTGCTGTAACTCCTAGGACAATGTAGGGGTTAATAGGTTATTTATTAAGTGTCTGGAACTTGGTAGGTGTGCAAAAAATATTCCTCAGGGCACTTTTTTTTTTTTTTTGCGATACGCGGGCCTCTCACTGTTGTGGCCTCTCCCGTTGCGGAGCACAGGCTCCGGACGCGCAGGCCCAGCGGCCACGGCTCATGGGCCTAGCCGCTCTGCAGGATGTGGGATCTTCCCGGACCAGGGCACGAACCCGTGTCCCGTGCATCGGCAGGCGGACTCTCAACCACTGCGCCACCAGGGAAGCCCAGGGCACATTTTTTTTAATTGCATAAAGTACCCAGGAAAGGCCTATATTAGTTTTGGTTGGGTTTTGTGGGTTTGTTCATTTTCCAATTCTCTTCCTGTGCCTGCTCTACATATATGTCAAAATACATAAAATTATTTTAAGGTCCTTATTTGGCCCTCTACTAGACATCAGCTCCTTGAGAACATACAGTCCTGTTTCTCTTCAAATCCCCAGCTCCTAGCAGAGTGTTTGTACTTGGTAGGCATTCAGTACAGTTTGAAAAGAATGACATCTGAAACCTCAGCCTAAAATTGAACATAAGACCATATCATTGACCCTCCCTTTCCACCAGAACTTAGTACCTTCAGTTTTATTTCCTTGAGCTCAGTTAATCTTAACTGGTTATGGTATCAGTTGGTATCAGTAAGGGTAATTTTCAGGAGAATTAGAGCCACAGAACTTAAGCCTCCTTCTAGAGCTTAGACCACTTGAGGTAGCCATTAGCCACCCTCCTCTCTCCAGTTCCACTGCCTTCTTTAACTGGGAAGACAGGAAACAATAAGTAATCTATTTAACAGATACTTAGCAGTTTCTATTTTGTATAGAGCACCTAGTGGGAAACAGCTTATCTAGTACAGAATAAAGTACCATGTAATGCCTCTTACATTGCCGTTTATGTTTTCATGGTTTTTATTAGCCCTTCAATTGGATATTGTCTTTGACTTCCAGAAGCTTATAGTCTAAGTGGAGAAAATGGACATATGCAGTGGACCGTAATTCAGGACAGGGTGAGGAGTGGTGCTGAGTTGATCAGCAGCCAGCTTCAGGATTCCAGAATGGAATCTTGATGCTATGATTTGTGTGATCAGAGCTCTGTTTTTTTTGTTTTGTTTTGTTTTTTATATTTTTGGCTGCGTGGGGTCTTTGTTGCTGCGTGCGGGCTTTCTCTAGTTGCGGCGAGCGGGGGCTACTTTTCGTTGCGGTGCACGGGCTTCTCATTGCAGTGGCTTCTCTTGTTGTGGAGCACGGGCTCTAGGCGTGCGGGCTTCAGTAGTTGTGGCACATGGGCTCAGTAGTTGTGGCTCGCGGGCTCTAGAGCGCAGGCTCGGTAGCTGTGGCGCACGGGCTTAGTTGGTCCGCGGCATGTGGGATTTTCCCGGACCAGGGCTCGAACCTGTGTCCCCTGCATTGGCAGGCAGATTCTTAACCACTGTGCCACCAGGGAAGTCCCAGTGCTGTGTTTTAAAGCCCAGGAAACTCCATGTCACGGTTCTGTGGTTCTCCACTGCCATTTCCAGACTTTGGATGCATCTGACAGCGGGAAAGTAGAAGACAAAGTTGGGATTGGTTGGTACAAAGTTACAGAATGCTGAGGAAAATGATGCCCAGGATTCAAATTTAAACTCAGTTAGCATTTTTTGAAATAGTAGACCAGGTTCTTTCTCCTATGTCATGTGATATTCTTTTTTTTTTTTTTTTTTAATTTATTTATTTATTTATTTATTTTTTAAATTAGTTTCTGCTTTATAACAAAGTGAATCAGTCATACATATACATCTGTTCCCACATCCCTTCCCTCATGCCGTGTGATATTCTTAACTACCCTGCGAGGTAGGTAGTGCTGTTGCCATTTTCCAGATGAAGAAATTGATATTCAGGCACGTTCAATAATATGCTTAAGTTTATATACCTAGTAGATGGTGGGGCCAGGATTTTATCTCTACTCTTAGGCCCAGCAGTTTTTGTATTTAACTATGTTGCATTTAATTTGTAGGCCATGGAAGTCTCTTTCAAAGTGTTTCTTGTATTTTTGGTTTTTTGGTTTTTGTTTTGCTGGGGAGGTAAATGGTCACAATAGAGTTGTGGTTCTGATGTTTCTGAAGAGGCCCCTTCTCTACCCAAATGCTCCCAACCACTACTCACACAAGGGGGCTCAACTTCATGAAACGTTGTTTAATCTGTCAAAAAGGATTTTCCTTTTGATAGTGTATATGAAAGTTCCTGTCATTAAGTTGGCATTTAATTATTGTTTCCCAAACTTATGAGTGAGTCATATAATCTCACTACACCATATCCCTACCTATATAATTATTCCTACACTAATTTCTTCGTCTGCCTATTCCTGTCCCCAGATGGTAAGTGTGATAAAACTCTTTGGACGAGCAAGGTGGTATATACAGAGCAGTCCAGTATAATTGCTTTTTATAAGGTACACATGAGAGGGGCAGTTGTGAGAGGAATGGATAATGAAAGAGATGGAACCATCTGATTCTTACTCTCTCCTCCCAGGTAGAAATGACTGGGCAGATCAGTGGCACCTAGCTGAATGCTTTTTGTGGAAATGTTTAAAGGTTCTCTGTCTCATTTTTTATCCCCAACTCCTTTCCTTCCCTAGTCGTCTTCAGGCAGGCCGTGAGAAGCTGCAGCAATGTCTGATTTTGTGGAAAGCGAGGCCGAGGAGTCAGAGGAAGAGTACAATGATGAAGGCGAGGTGGTGCCCCGGGTCACCAAGAAATTTGTAGAAGAGGAGGATGACGGTGAGGAAGCCCCAGCCTCAAGCTTCTCCCCAGTATTGCTAAGCTTTGGATAGTTGGATTCTTGCTGATGAGAGGCTCAGGCTGAGCACAGAAGTTATCACACATGAGGTACCAGCTTGAGAATTTTCAGTCATTCATAGAAAATATTTACTGAACATCTGTCTGCTGTATGCCAGGCACTGTACCTAGAACTAGGAATACAACATAAAGTCCCAGCTATCGTAGAGCTTACATTAGTGGGAGGGGACAGACAGTAAACCAATAAATAAATACATAGGTAGTGTTTCGCTCTTTTAGAGACTTAGCATTGTTGATATTTATGTACCCAGTTTCCAAGTTCTCTGTCCAAATCCAACCATTAGGATCATCAGCAGAGTGGAACCATGAAATGGCTTTAGAGACAGAAAGGAAAATGCAAGCTTCATGAAAAGCATTATGGATGAAAGAAGGAATATAGCTACTGAGTTTATAAACTGAGAGGAAAACAAAGGTTACTGGTGGCTGTAAAGCCTCTAGTAATGATTTTGACGAGCCAAAGTAATTAGGAAGCTCATCTTGCCTAAATACAGATGGTGAATGTAGAAAAGAGATATTCCTTTCCAGAAGCTGCTCTAAGTCAGTGGTCATGTTTTTTGTATCTTTAGATGAGGCAGAAGAGTTAACATGGCATCCAGGTCATTAGGTTCAGAGCAGGTGAGAAATAACAGTTAAGCAGGTGGCCCTGCGCCAGCTCCAGCCTATTTCCCAAACTGCATGCCTCAAACATGCATGTTTTCCAGATGAGGAGGAGGAGGAGGAGAACCTAGATGATCAGGATGAGCAAGGAAACCTGAAAGGCTTTATCAATGACGATGACGATGAAGATGAAGGGGAGGAGGATGAGGGTAGTGACTCTGGTGATTCAGAAGATGATGTTGGCCACAAGAAGAGAAAACGCAGTGAGTAGCCTCTCCTTAGGTCAGGTGAGGGTGGGGTGGAAGTCGTAGTGGAGAAGGGGCCTCCCCATCACCATGGGCAACCACTCTGTCTTCTCTAGCATCTTTTGACGACCGCTTGGAGGATGATGATTTTGATCTCATTGAGGAGAATTTGGGTGTCAAAGTCAAAAGAGGAGTAAGTGCCCTTTTTGTCTCTGTCCTTGGGGGTGAAGGAAGAAGCCCTTGAAATTCAGTGACCCTGGGGGGAGGAGGCACATCCAGAACAGTTTGGGGAATGTCAGCGAGGAGAAAGTGGCTCAGTATCATTGTGCTGTGGAGCCAGTTCTGGGTGCCTGTTAAAGGCTTGTCAAAGTTTCAAGAGCGGGCCTTGGGGCGTACTTGATGTGTTCTTTCCCATCTCCCTTGTCAGTATAGATAGGGTGGGAAAATAGGAGTGAGACGGGAAAGCAGGGATCCTTATGCCAGTTCCCTCAGACCCTGACGAGGCAGGTTTTCCACCCCTAGCAAAAATACCGACGTGTCAAAAAAATGTCAGATGATGAGGACGATGACGAAGAGGAATATGGCAAGGAGGAGCATGAAAAAGAAGCCATTGCAGAGGAGATCTTTCAGGATGGGGAAGGGGAAGAAGGGCAGGAGGCCATGGAGGTTTCCACGGCTCCTCCAGAGGAGGAGGAGGAAGATGATGAAGAGTCAGGTATGTGGCATTAGGCAGGGAAGCCAGTTTGGGGCGGGGTGTTAGGATTTCCTACCCCGAACAATAGAACGGGAGACCATTGTCCAGCTACTGGCCCCCAGCATTTGACACAAAGAAGTTCCTTTTCAGGAACCTGTCTCCTCCTCACCGACCACTCCTACAGTAGGAACTAAAGCCATTCAGTCCTGGCTCATCCCCTGCCTCTGGGCACTAACCTTTCCCTTCCCTATCCAGACATTGACGACTTCATTGTGGATGACGATGGACAACCACTGAAAAAACCTAAGTGGAGGAAAAAGCTCCCTGGATACACTGATGCGTGAGTGGGGTGCGAGGTGGTGATACGGGCATCTGAGTGGACCCAGGCCGGGAGGAGGAGGTCAGAGGCCTCTGCTAAAAATGGAACAGTCAGCTCTCAGCCATTTTGCTTCCCTGCCTCTAATATCCTTTACCAGGCAGTGATGTCAGACTGTTTCTAGACGCTCTGATAGAAGCTCTGTTTCTAGAAGCTCCGCATTCAAGGGCCATGATGGGATGAGGGTGGAGGCACACACAGGCAAGGATCCAGCCTCTCTCTTCCACCTGCTGCTCCTTGTTCATTTGTTTATTTATTAGTCTTCTAAATATAATTTTGTTAGAAGAAAGCTTTTGCTCTGAGGGAATACTATAATGTCTTAGCAGAAGATGGATCCACTGAGCGTGATATGAACCCATGTGCCCTGTTGCTGTTTGATCCTTGTCACTGGCACGTGCCAAAGATGGGCTTTTTAATCTCAATAAATAATAGTTTCCCTAGAAATATCCCCCAGCTAAGCCTTTCCTCTGCAGTGGCTATGCTTTTTTTGTTTACATTTCTTTTAACCTTTTTAGTCCCCTTGGGGTAGGTACAGGATCTCTGCAGGGGCTGCATTCGTCTCCTCTCACTGGAATCTGGGCCAACTGCCTTTTGCTCTCACCCACAGGGCCCTGCAAGAAGCCCAGGAGATTTTTGGTGTGGACTTTGACTATGACGAATTTGAGAAATACAATGAGTATGATGAAGAACTGGAGGAAGAGTATGAGTATGAGGATGATGAGGCTGAGGGCGAGATCCGAGTGCGCCCCAAGAAGACCACCAAGAAACGTGTGAGCCGCAAGAGCATCTTCGAGATGTATGAGCCCAGTGAGCTGGAAAGCAGCCACCTCACAGATCAGGACAATGAAATCCGAGCTACTGACCTGCCTGAGAGGTTCCAGGTAAGGAAGCACCAGTGTCTGTCCTTCTGCTGAACGGTCATCAACTGCCCTGAGCCTCCTTGGTACAAGAGTTATAGCAGAGAAACAATCTAGCAACAATCTAACAGCAGTGGTATATAGGGGGACTCCCCTGGCGGTCCACTGGTTAAGACTCCATGCTTCCACTGCAGGGGGCGCGGGTTCAATCCCTCGTTGGGGCAGCGCAGCCAAAAAAACCAAAAAATGGTATACAGGAAGTCAGCTTTGAACCCCATCTGACTAGGCGTACAGGAAGTCTAGCTCAACATAGACTCTCCGGTGGCTTATGGTTCCTAAAATGACACTCTTTCTTGAGCAAATACATGACATGCCTACTTCTTGCCAGACAACACTCTTCCAGGTACTGGAAACGTGTGCCTCTGGAGCACACGTTTTTGTCCAGAAGTAGTGCATGTTTTTGCTACGTGAGATACAAGATAAAGTCAGTCTCATGCTGATGCCTTATCCCCTGCAGCTCCGTTCCATCTCCGTCAAGGGGGCTGAGGATGATGAACTGGAAGAAGAGGCTGACTGGATCTACAGGAATGCCTTTGCCACACCAACCATTTCTCTGCAGGTACCCAAAAAAAGATGCTATATTTTGACATGAACCAGAAGCTACTTCATTAGGATGAGGAGCTGCTTCTCCCCTGCCCCAAACATCTGTGGGCCTAGTATAGAATAGCATGTGTGTGCGGGTATGTGAGGGAGATTTTTCTAGATTTAATCTGAGAAGGTCATCCCGTGACAAGAAGCCGTTTTGTGGGTGGTAAGACAGAGCAAGTAATGGTGTCATTGCTGTTTCTTTCTTTCTTCTGACTGTAGGAAAGCTGTGATTACCTAGACCGAGGGCAGCCAACCAGCAGCTTCAGTCGAAAAGGGCCCAGCACGATTCAGAAGATTAAAGAGGCCCTAGGCTTCATGCGAAATCAGCACTTTGAGGTAGCACCTCAAGCTCTAGTGGCCCACTGGTTAGAACTTCACCGGGGGTGATGGAAAAGGTGGCTCCCTAAGCCAGGTGGGGAGCCCCCTTCTGTCCGCAGCAGTGGTCCCTTGACTCAAGAAGCATGAGGACCATAGACTCGAGTGATCAAGAGAACAGTGCTACCCCATTTGCAGCATTATCTTCCCCCGGGGCGGGGTGAGGGGGGAAGAGAGCATGTGTCCTGGGTGGGCCTGTGAGGGAGGCCAAGCTTCCTGCTGTTGAATATCCTGGAGCTGTTTATTCCTCTAACAAAGGGGGTCCTTGCAGATCTTTCCTCTCTGGCTGACTGCCACCTCCTTGCCCCTCTAGGTGCCTTTCATTGCTTTCTACCGGAAGGAGTATGTGGAGCCCGAGTTGCATATCAATGACCTGTGGAGGGTGTGGCAGTGGGATGAAAAGGTAATATAGGGATCCATGCCCCTCAAGGGGTTGAGGGCTGGACTGGGTACCACCACTACTGGGACCCAAGTTCTCCTGTACATATCAGGTGGCAGCCCAGACCCTGTCAGGCTTCCCCCAGGGTCTCCTGGTAAGGAACAGCATGGTCTTGGGTGTCCAAGGCTGAATACCTTCCCTTACTCCTGCTTTGTCTTGTCCTAGTGGACCCAGCTGAGGATCCGTAAGGAGAACCTAACACGGCTGTTTGAGAAGATGCAGGCTTACCAGTACGAGCAAATCTCTGCTGACCCTGACAAGCCCCTTGCTGATGGCATCCGGGCTCTGGACACCACCGACATGGAGAGGTAGCATATGCAGGCTTTATTCCATTACAGGGAGCCCTCACACCAAAGGCAGGCCCCCGCCCCTCCACCCCCACCCCAGAGCAGCATAACCTTGCAAAATTCTCAGCGCGGGACCCGTTCCTTAGAATCCCAACTTATCAACACGTCAGAAGTGATCTTTCTGACAGGGAAATTCCTGTTACTTATCCATCTTGGTATAAAAGGTTTAGAGGATCAGATAATCATGTTTGCTTATTTACATGTTCCCTGTGTGGAAAGCTACATGGGAAACCAAACTACAACCAGAAAGTAGCTTGGTGAGCCTGGCATCAGAGAGGGGTGTGGGTGGGGAGCAGCTGATTTTAGTGGCCAGCGGCGTGAACCTGGGAAAGAAGGACAAGGACTGTCTCAAGGACTCTGAGCTGGAGACTTGCTGCCTCGTCTGCCTCTCCTTTTTTGTTGCCTTTTCTAACAACCACCAGCCACCACTTGTTTGACGTATTCTGCCTTTAAGATACCTTGATTGGGCTTCCCTGGTGGCGCAGTGGTTGGGGGTCCGCCTGCCGATGCGGGGGGCGCGGGTTCGTGCCCCGGTCCGGGAGGATCCCACATGCCGCGGAGCGGCTGGGCCCGTGAGCCATGGCTGCTGGGCCTGTGCGTCCGGAGCCTGTTCTCCGCGGCGGGAGGGGCCGTGGCGGTGGGAGGCCCGCGTACCGCAAAAAAAAAAAAAAAAAAAAGAAAGAAACCTGATTGCAGTTAAGTCATGGTCTGGGGCCATTGCATGTCTTTAATAATTGGAAAATATGGGTACTCATCCTAGTTGGGATCTTGCCTCATGGGAATTGGACCTCTTGTAGCGAAACTGGGGTATACCCTTCCTCCGTGACAATTGAGGTCTTATGTCTCTTCCCTCCAGGCTCAAGGATGTACAATCAATGGATGAACTGAAAGATGTCTACAATCATTTCCTGCTTTATTATGGTCGTGACATCCCCAAGATGCAGAATGCCGCCAAGGCCAGCCGCAAGAAGCTAAAGCGTGTAAGGGAAGAGGGAGATGAGGAAGGTGAGTGTTGGAAGAGAAAATCTAGAGGCTTGGTGGCCATGGCCTCTCCAAGGATCCCCTTGGCCGATTACACTTCAGGGCTTCTCTACATGTATCAGATCCTTGGGAGTGATTGGAAACCGGAAACCAGAGGACTAACTCATGTTTTCTTCCCAGGTGATGGTGAGGAGGCAGAAGATGAGGAGCAGAGAGGGCCAGAGCTCAAGCAGGCTTCCCGCCGAGATATGTACACCATCTGCCAGAGCGCTGGGCTAGGTAAAAACGAGCTGTATATGTTCCCCAGTAGTCACTGGTAGGTAGGAAGAGGACCTAAAGGACATCTGAATGAGTCACCAATCCACTTCTAACATTTGCTCCCATGACCCACACCCACGCCACAAGAATGGTCCAGCCTCTCCCATAATTCCTGAAGGAGTGGGAAACACATGATCAGAGAGAGGGAGTTCATCCTATCTTTGGGAAGTCCTTTTACTCAACGGTCACTTCCACCTTAGTTCTGACCCCAGTCGTCACACAGAACATTTCTATTTTTTCTGCTTTGTGACAGCCTGTTAGGTATTTAAAGTCAGCGTTTTCACTGTTCACTGTAAGACATCCTGCTCCTGCTCATTCGTGATCCCTTTACAGTCTAATGCCCAGAATTGCTGCTCTAGACTGAAAGCCAAGAGGTTGCTGGGCCCAGCTGCTGGCTCACCTTCCACCCTCCTGGTTTGCTTTAGATGGCTTGGCCAAGAAGTTCGGGCTGACCCCCGAGCAGTTTGGGGAGAACCTCCGGGACAGCTACCAGAGGCACGAGACAGAGCAGTTCCCCGCGGAGCCCTCGGAGCTGGCCAAGGATTACGTGTGCAGGTGGGCGCTGCCGTAGGTGGCTGGCGGGGGGAGGGGCCCGAGGGCAAAGACGTCCTCATCCTGCAGCTCCTCCTGTTTCCCTACAGCCAGTTCCCCACACCAGAAGCTGTGCTGGAAGGTGCCCGCTACATGGTAGCCCTGCAGATTGCCCGAGAGCCCCTTGTCCGGCAGGTGCTGAGGCAAACTTTCCAGGAGAGAGCCAAGCTCAACATAACCCCCACCAAGAAAGGTAGAAAGGTAAGCCGATTGAGGGGCTTTGATCTAGCATGGGGTCCAGCTCTGTTTGATTGAAGTGAGTTTCTTGCCTTCACACTTAGCTGTCTGCCTGAGAGCAGAGAGTCGGTCTTTTTTCCAAGGGTCAAGCCCCGTCTGTCTGTTGACTGATGATTCCCTCTTGTGTACAGGATGTGGATGAAGCCCACTACGCTTACTCCTTCAAGTACTTAAAGAACAAGCCTGTTAAGGAACTGAGAGATGACCAGTTCCTCAAGATATGCCTGGCTGAAGATGAAGGGCTGCTCACCATTGACATCAGCATAGATATGAAGGGGGTGGAAGGGTAAGCAAAGCTCTGGGCCGGGGGCTCTTTGGGAAGGGCTTGGTCAGTAGTCTGTTGGAAGGAAGGGTCCCTCAGGAATGTGAACCACACTTTCAGAACTGAGCAAGCCACCGTCCCTGGCTTAGTCACTCCCAGTGTTCAAGGGCATTTGGGCATCACCTTTTCTCTGTCCCTGACACCACAGTGTTGTCTCTCCTCAGCTATGGCAATGACCAGACGTATTTTGAAGAAATCAAACAATTTTACTACCGAGATGAGTTCAGCCACCAGGTGCAGGAGTGGAATCGGCAGCGCACCATGGCCATCGAGCGAGCTTTGCAGCAGTTCCTGTACGTGCAGATGGCCAAAGAGCTCAAGAACAAGCTGCTGGCCGAAGCCAAAGAATATGTCATAAAGGTGAGGACAGGAGCTCGTGATCTTTAGTCAGATGATTTCCCCAAGCTAGAGCTGAGAGTGAAGGCACCCCTTAATAGCTGTCCTGTAGCTAATGGGGAAACACTGGGGGCAGACATAGCATCACCTGAAGAGGGAGTGCAAACAAGGTCACGGGTGACTCCAAGACCTCCCCACTTGAAGAGCCTCTTCCCTCCCTCCCCCACTGCATACCCATATTCTTTGTTTATACGACTGGCCTCTGTGTACTCTCCTATTTCTAAAAGCAAAGTACGCCTTCAGGTTGTAAGCGTGCCGAGGGCTAGGAATGTGCATGCTTATAAATATGACCTTTGCAAACGTGTGCCTGCATCTGTTTCCTTAACATACTTGGCGGGCCTGCTGGCCATAGTGACTGGTGTGCCTCCTCCCCAGGCCTGTAGTCGGAAGCTCTACAACTGGTTGAGGGTGGCACCCTACCGGCCGGACCAACAGGTAGAGGAAGATGATGACTTTATGGATGAGAACCAAGGGAAGGGCATCCGAGTCCTAGGCATTGCTTTCTCCTCTGCCAGGTAACTTCCTGTCTGGCATCACCCTTATCTGTCTCCCGAGCCTCGTTCTTCTCTTACTCGTATCCTCATGTTGCTGATGATCACCCGGTTCTTTTCCGGTCGGGCTGGCAGAGATCACCCTGTGTTCTGTGCCTTGGTCAACGGTGAAGGAGAAGTGACAGACTTCCTCCGGCTGCCTCATTTTACCAAACGGCGGGCTGCGTGGAGAGAGGAAGAACGGGAGAAGAAGGCAAGTGACGAGGACGGGGTGCCGAGTGTACACCTGAGCACATCTTATAGTTCAGTGGGGATAAGAGTTTATGGTCTAAGCAGCATCCCGTGCAAGACCCTGATTATCTCTGACCTGGTCCCTGACCTCTTAAGTCCTGGGGTAAGTCTCACTTCTGTAGGCAGTAGATGGCACTCAAGTTCTAGTGCAGAATTTCCTTCTGGCTTGAAGCCAGTTCCTAGGCCTTATGTGCTTCTGGGAGCTGCCATAACTGCCTCTGGTTTTACCAGCATCTGGGTCAGCTTGTTCCAGGAGCTGAAAGCCACTGTGGCATTAAGCCAATCTTTTCCCTGCTTTAGCATTTGTGTTTCTACCAGGGAAAGAGAAATTTGAATTCATCTCACGTATATGCGTCTGATTTTCTTTTAGCGTAAAGGTGTCTTTCAATTTTATTGACAGAGCTCCGTTCTAAAAAATAATTTTCAACGAACAGCTCTTAAAAAAAGAAAGAAAAATCTTAAAATGGAGATTAGGATAGTCTTGACTGCCAGGCAGTGGTTTATGTTAAAAAAGACCTAAGTATGTCTAGTTAACCACAACTCAAGCATAAGCCAGAAGTGTAATAATAATCTTAGGAAATATTAACAGAAGTACAATATTCAAACTAGAGGTCCTAGTCCCCTCGTTTTGTCTTCCAGTTTGACAACGTGCACTGCATCATTGTTCTGTGGTCTTGTAAGGTCTCAGGCTACTTAGGGAGAGAGAAGTGCTTGAAATCTCTCTATCCTCAAAGTCATTCAGCTCCAATTCTCTTTCACTCCAGGCTCAAGACATTGAAACTCTAAAGAAATTCCTCCTGAACAAAAAGCCTCATGTGGTGACAGTTGCAGGAGAGAACAGGTAGGGGTACCGGGGGATTGGGCCAGGCCTGGCTTAAAGCCACTCATCCTTTATTGTTGAACCTGCTCTGTCCCTGTTACAGAGTAGGCATGCGCCTGTGTAGAGCCTTGGTAGTATCCCCATCCCCAGGGGATATCCCTGGGGATATTGTACCTCTTCGTCTTCAAAGTGCTCTCCTCCCCCACTCCCAGCCATGAGATTGTTCATCCCTGAGAAACTGTCCAGAAATATCCCTGACCAGCACCCCTCATTCCTCCAGGGACGCCCAGATGTTGATTGAGGATGTGAAGCGCATTGTGCATGAGCTGGACCAAGGTCAACAGCTGTCCTCTATTGGGGTGGAGCTGATTGACAATGAGTTGGCCATTCTCTATATGAACAGCAAGAAATCAGAGGTAATGCTGGAGCCCCCACCCTTAGGCCCTGCCCAGGCAAGAGCTATCAATCCCAGGCAGTTGGGGAAACAAAGATTATGGGGGCACAGGATTGCACCTGTTCACTTACCTATGCAGAGGATCTCCATTGTGCCAGTCATGGTTCAGATTGGGAGCCCCAGAGATTAAATTGGTCCCAGGAAAAATGGTCCCAGAGAAGAGAAACTGACTTAAAAAGCCAGGCGGTTTGGATTTCCTCTTGCTGTTAGAGCTGAGGAGAACATATGGCCCTGCTGACCCTCGTTTGACTCTAGGCAGAGTTCCGGGATTACCCTCCTGTGCTGAGACAGGCAGTCTCCCTGGCCCGGCGTATCCAGGACCCTCTGATTGAATTTGCCCAGGTTTGCAGCTCTGATGAAGACATCCTATGCCTCAAGTTTCACCCCTTGCAGGTGAGTAGGATTTGACAGATAGGCCCAAGTGGACAGAGTGGCACAGTAACCTTATCCCTGCCTGCTGTGTGTCGACAGGAGCATGTGGTGAAAGAAGAGCTGCTCAACGCGTTGTACTGTGAATTTATCAACCGAGTCAATGAGGTTGGAGTCGATGTCAACCGTGCCATTGCCCACCCCTACAGCCAGGCCTTAATTCAATATGTCTGTGGCCTGGGACCTCGAAAAGGGACCCATCTCCTAAAGGTAGGATTGAAAAAAAGAAAAGTTCTATTTCATTGAACCTTTACTTTGCCAATATGCTTTGACAGGCAGACCAAGGTCAAAGAGGTAAAGGCACTTTACCTCTTGCCTAGAGTCATCCAGCTAGAGAGAGTCAAGAGTCAGACTTCAGACCAGGTGGCCACAGTCATGGTCTTCACTACTGTACAGTGGTGGCTCATGGAAAACATAACCTGAGCCATGATTTAAAAGAGATGGAGGAAAGCGAGAGTGTACTAGACACAGACCTCAGGATAGTGGGTTCTTTTGGTTTTTTTGTATATATATTTATTTATTATTTATTTATTTATGGCTGCATTGGGTCTTTGTTGCTTCACTCAGGCTTTCTTTAGTTGTGGCGAGCAGGGGCTACTCTTCGTTGTAGTGCGCGGGCTTCTCATTGCGGTGGCTTCTCTTGTTCCAGAGCTCGGGCTCTAGGCACGCGGGCTCAGTAGTTGTGGCACACGGGCTCTAGAGCGCAGGCTCAATAGTTGTGGCACATGGGCTTTGTTGCTCCGTGGCATGTGGGATCTTCCTGAACCAGGGCTCGAACCCGTGTCCCCTGCATTGGCAGGCAGACTCTTAACCACCGTGCCACCAGGGAAGCCCAGGATAAGTCGGGGTTTTTTCCCCAGTGGAAAAAAAGGATTTCAATACAGAGGAGGGTATGTAGTGATCTTCAAGAGTATTTGTAATTTTTTTTTTCTTAATATGGGGTGGCTACTTGACTGTATCATTAACTTTGAAGCAATACATTAGGTATGTATTATCTTTGCTTGGCATAGTGTAGTTCTTTAACATAATTTGTTTAGTAGCAGTTAGTATGGTGTAGTGCTCAGGTAGATATCGGGGTGTGGCGGCAAAATTCCCATCATGGAGGGTTTTGCAAAGACCTGAAAGCAGGCTGGGAGGTGGGGCCTGCCTACTGCTCCAGCTTACTCTAGTCCGCTCTTCTAGATCCTGAAACAGAACAACACCAGGCTCGAGAGCCGGACCCAGCTGGTCACCATGTGCCACATGGGTCCCAAAGTCTTCATGAATTGCGCTGGCTTCCTCAAGATCGACACGGCCTCCCTGGGGGACAGGTGATGCCCTCTGCCTGGGTGGGCCAAGAGGAATTCTCTTGGGCTTTGCTTCGGGGATTCAGGGATTAGGGCTGTCAAAGGGCCACAAGCTGTTTAAATTAGGAAATGTTTTAAAGCAAAGGTGAGGAACCTTTATTTAGTCAAGAGCCTCTGACCTATGGAAAAGATCAGTTCAATTATGTGAAGCTTTTTTGTGAGAGAAACATAAAAAGAACCAACTTAGTTTATAAAATCAAGGACAGAAAACATAAGACTTGGTTCAGTAAACACATACTTGTTCTGTTGTTAATGGTGTGTTGTGGCTAGATAACGGTGGGAATAGAAGGGGCAGTGGAGAAGCAGTGTGGGGGTCTGAGGCATCAGGAAGGGGGAGAGAGATTTGGTATGTTTTGAGATGATGTTATTGAGAGAAAGTTCTATTCACTTGGACTTTGGACTTCACTATTGACCTCTTCCTCTCCAGAAGTTATCAACTCAGTCTTTGGAGGATCTTTTCCACGGGCACATAGCTCCTCATTCAGTAATGGAAATCAGTGGGGAAATAGGCTTCAAGTTCTAAAACTTCATTTTCCACCCAGCTTTGCTGTAACACTCCACGAATAACATAGGTCCATGTGAGTGCACGGGCAAGACCAGCCTGGGAAGGCTTTATGGGGGAAAGTAGCTGTCAGCAAATTCTCAAAGGTCTTCTTCCCCCTTCTTGTTTTATCTTATTATAAGACTTATATAAGTTCATGATATAAAATTCAACATATAGAAATATTATGCAGAAAGTGGAAGTCCCCCATAATCCCACCCCCCAGAGATAATTACCATAACAAGTTGATGTATACTACAACTTTTCTAAATTTTATTTTTGCTATGCATTTACTAACTACCCATTTACTACAAAAATGGGATCATACGGTTCATAGTGTTTTGCAGTGCATTTTTCACGTATCAATATATTGTGGCCATCTTTCCATGTCAGCACACATAGATCTACCTCATTCTTTTTAATGGCTGTATAGTATTCCATTGTATGGAGGTACCCTGGTTTATTTAACCAGTTCCCCATTGGTGGACATCTGGGTTGTTACTAGAAGCTTCTCGTTATATATCCTGCCCCTTTTCTGCCTTTCCTTCAGCACTGACTCATATATTGAAGTCCTTGATGGTTCCCGAGTTCACCCTGAGACCTATGAGTGGGCCAGGAAGATGGCAGTGGATGCTCTGGAATATGATGAATCAGCCGAGGATGCCAACCCTGCAGGGGCCCTTGAGGAGATCTTGGAAAACCCAGAGCGACTCAAGGACCTGGACTTGGATGCCTTTGCAGAAGAACTGGAGAGGCAGGTGGGTGACAGTGTAGAAGGGCTGGCACAGAAACCATCCCAAGTGGCCTGGTTGAGAGGAGACTCAGGCAGCAAGTCCTCAGAGAAGCCCTAATACTGCTAGTGTAGGAGACCTGGTCCTTCTCCCTCCCCGTGCTGTACTGGGTTTCTCAAGGAAGTTTTCAGTCTGCTTATTAAGGAGCCGAGGACGTCTCGGAGACTGCTGTAGTCATTGTTGGGGGCACATTGCGAGGGAGCTGGGAGGGGGTGAGTAGCAGGGTTTCCTTCTAGGCCCTCTTTCCTCCTTTCCAGTGGTGCGGCTTTGCATTTGTCTGTTTTACACATTGGGGTTCCGTGAGGCATTTTTATCAGAACAGTGTTCCATGGCTAAGAAAAAGTTTGAAAACCTCCTTTAGTCCTTTAGTAAGTGTTAGGGGGAAAGAAGAGAAACCCTGACAGGAGCCAACTGGCTTACTTCTTTCATCGAAACCCCTGATGGCTCAGTTGGGGAGCAGTTGCAAGGCTCTTCTTGACGGGGGCTTCTTCCCCAGGGCTATGGTGACAAACACATCACTCTGTATGACATCCGAGCAGAGCTGAGCTGTCGGTATAAGGACCTCCGGACAGCCTATCGCTCTCCCAACACAGAGGAAATCTTCAATATGTTAACCAAAGAAACACCAGAGACCTTCTACATTGGTAAATTCTGTGTCTGTTTTTTAGCTGGAGGAGGATATGTAGGGGTGAGGGGATGCGTTCAATGTACACATTCAAACCAAGCAACAGTTCCAGCAGAATGAGGCAGGTTTGTACTGTAGGTGGGAAAGACCAGGGAAACTTTTAAGAAGATTACAGAGCCCTGAGCTGGAAGTCAAAGCTGAGTTCAAGGTCAGATTATGCTTTTAACCTGCTGCTGTGGGGTCTTCATAGGATCAGTCTTATGGCCCCATTTTCCTGTCATCAAATGAGGGGAAGATCTCCCTTTTCGAGGATGTGAAGGAAATCAGTGGAGATGCTCTAGGACAGAAGCTCTGTCACTAAACGGCTGGTGGGAAGGAGTTACCTCTCCAGTTCTCTTAGCCTGCTTCCTGTTCTCTCCTTCCCTTCCCTCTCCTCCTCTCCCCTTCCTCCAGGAAAGCTCATTATCTGCAACGTCACTGGCATCGCCCACAGGCGACCGCAGGGTGAGAGCTATGACCAGGCGATCCGCAACGATGAGACAGGGCTATGGCAGTGCCCCTTCTGTCAACAGGACAATTTCCCTGAACTAAGCGAGGTACATGCTGCATTGTTACCATGGTAACACTGAATTTCCTTTATTGAATGGTCTCAGTGCCCTATAAAGGAACCAAGAATGGGGATAGTTTAGATGACCCTTTACCAAGTGAATACACAAAGAAGGAAGAGGGCTGGAATGCATATAGGCCTAACATGAAGTCCCTCTGTATGCTAGTCAGAAATGATCTATGTGGTTTTTTCTGTTCTCGCTCAACCCTTAATCCTTGTTTCCCGTTCCCTGAGAATGTAGCTCAACCAGAGTGGAGACAAGAGGATATATGCATTTCTCACGTACAGTGTAGGCACTGTGTCCCTATGCTAGTTAGAAGGTATCTGTAAGGCTCCCTTCAATTTTTTCATTGTCCACACACGTCTTAACTTTTCCCACATTCTTCTAGACATCATCTGCTTTTCTCATGGTTAGAACTCATAAAAGCCATCCTGAAAGCTTTTTCTGGATCCTCACATGTTATTTAGGCAGACTGTAAAATAGACAGTTTCTTCACTTTACCCAATAAAAGAAGCTGGTGAGATTTGTCCAGGTTATAAAGGGCCAAGGTGTGCTTGGTTCACTGAAATGAGTTGTTCTGAGGAGACTGACAGATTTCTTATGCCCACTAGGTCAGAACAGAATGGGAGGGAGGGGCTTCAGTTGTAGCTGGAGGGACATAAAAATTATATGACCATAAAAGATTGGTCCGATGGCCAGTGGTGCCAAACATGAGTTATGAGTCAAGGAACTTTGGGAATATTCAAATTCTGTGTTGCTGGGTGGCTAAGTCATTGTGTTCTCACATCACGATGCCAGTGTCAATGGTAAAATGAATTACAGCACTCCTGGCAGCTCTTCTCTGAATGTGTGATCTCCAGAATCTTAATGATCAAGCTCCTCTCCTGATGCCCTCTTTAGGTCTGGAACCACTTTGACAGTGGTTCATGCCCAGGCCAGGCCATCGGTGTCAAAACAAGGCTAGACAATGGTGTCACTGGCTTCATCCCCACCAAATTCCTCAGTGACAAGGTGGTGAAGCGGCCGGAGGAGCGAGTGAAGGTAGGTGAATGACTGGGGTAAGGCCTCTGGTGCAGTTTTCAGCTGCCCAAATCAGGCTGGCTTTGGGGCTGTCCCCACCAGGAGTTAGGCTCGGTTCCCAGTGGCTCCTGGTGGGGAGCATTTCAGGAGGATTTATAACCAGTTGAGTGAAGTCAGGGCGAGAACCGTCTGTCTGAATGAGGAGCAGCTTTTGTGCCCTGCCTTTGTGAAATTTCATCAGATTGCCAGCCCTTTGAGAGAGGGCTCTCTCTTCCCGTGTGGGAAGCTGTGGTTTAGTCCGGCACGCAGGAAGCAGGGCCCAGCGTTACGTGCTGTGAAGCAGAAAGGCTAAGCTCCCTTTCTGTTCTAGTGTTCTCTTGTCAGAGCTGCCATTTATTATGCACACACTAGATACCAGCCCTTGACATTTACATATGTTGACTCAAATCTCACAGCCTGATGGGGAAGGAAATACTACCTTCTTTTTTCAGAGAAGTTTGAGTGCCTTTTCCAGGATCAGCTGGTTCGTTAGTGATACAGCTGGTACCAGATCTGCCAAATTCCCTGGTTCTAAGTGTTGTGAACCCCTGAGCCTGTGGACTTAGGAAGGCTGGGGAAAGACATTCTGAATACAGGCATACCTGATTTTATTGACCTTTGCAGATACTGTTTGTTTGTTTGTTTGCTTGTTTGTTTGTTTTTACAAATTTAAGGTTGGTAGTAACCCTGCATCGAGCAAGTCTATCAGTACCATTTTCCCAACAGCATTTTTTTAAAAATTTATTTATTATTTTATATTTATCTTTGGTTGCATTGGGTCCTCATTGCTGCATGTGGGCCTTCTCTAGTTGTGGCTCATGGGCTCAGTAGTTGTGGCACACGGGCTTAGCCGCTCCGCGGCATGTGGGATCCCCCCGGACCAGGGCCCGAACCCATGTGCCCCGCATTGACAGGCGAATTCCCAACCACTGCGCCACCAGGGAGGTCCCCCAACAGCATTTGATCACTTCGTGTCTCTGTGTCACACATTTATGTGTGGTAATTCTCACAGTATTTCAGACTTTTTCATTATATTTGTTAGGGTGATCTGTGATCAGTAGTCTTTGATGTTAGTCTTGCAAATAGATTAGGACTCGCTAAAGGCTCAGGTGATGGTTAACATTTTTAAGCAATAAAGTAATTTTTAACGAAGGTATGTACATTTTTTAAAACATAATAGTGTTGCACCCTTAGTAGACTATAGTGTAAACATAACTTTTATATGTACCAGGAAACTAAAAAATTCTTGTGACTCACTTTATTGTGATATCTGCTGTATTGCGGTGGTCTGGAACTGGCCTGCAGTATCTCCAAGGTATGCCTGTAAATGAAGCTAGGGAGATTTTCAGAAGGAGAGCCATGCAGATGACTGGGTTTTGTTACTCTTTAGACAGAAGGGCTCAAATCAGGGGTAAAGTACAGAAAATAGCTACTACTTTGCTTTCCCTCCAAAAAGGGCAGCCAGACTTGGATCACATCCTAGCAGCAACAATTAGGCAGCTTTATGAGAAAAGGGAATATTACCAGTGACAGAATATGTCCCAGGAGGCTTCAGTTGGTTTTTCTGCCTAGAGTGGGAGGCATCAGTACAGGGCACAGACTGTAGTCTGCAGACGAAACTCAACCCTGAACTCCTACTAATCTGCCACTCAGTAGCTGGCTGGCTTTGGGCAGTCACTCCACCTTTCTGCCTGGACTTTGCTTTTCTCACGTGTAAAATAGGGCATCGGGCTAGACCACCTTTGTCCCTTCCAGCTCAAATGTTCTGTGGATCTAGGTGGGAATGACTGTTCACTGCCGCATCATGAAGATTGACATCGAGAAGTTTAGTGCAGACCTGACCTGCCGCACCTCAGACCTCATGGACAGGAACAACGAGTGGAAACTGCCCAAGGACACCTACTATGACTTTGACGCTGAAGCAGCAGACCACAAGCAGGAGGAGGACATGAAACGGAAGCAACAGCGGACCAGTGAGTGTGCCCACGACCATGCCTGTGCACCCCAAGTCCTGGCAGCTCTCCCTCTGCAGGGTGCACTGCTGACTGCTCAGCTTCCCAGTGGGAGCGAGCGCTCAGCTCTGAGGTGCCGAGACCCAGAGGCATCATGAAAGGGAGCCATTGGCAGGGCTGGAAGCTGGGGTCTTCTTGGGTCACATTTTCTTTGCTAATGCACTGTGACTCTTAAAGCTTCATTCTCTCAGCACCCAGGGGCCCAGGTTAACATATCACTCATATCAGAGAATCCAGGCCCAGAGAGGGTGAAAGAGTCTCAGAATTCAGTAGTGGGTCAGAAATTAAGCCATGGCCTGTCCCATGGCTGTTGGCTCCCAGTCCCATCACCTGACCTATACTTCTTTCCTGCTCTCTTCAGCATATATCAAGCGAGTGATTGCACACCCGTCCTTCTATAATATAAATTTTAAGCAAGCAGAAAAAATGATGGAGACCATGGACCAGGGTGACGTGATCATCCGACCGAGCAGCAAGGGTGAAAATCACCTGACAGTGACCTGGAAGGTCAGTGACGGCATATACCAGCACGTGGATGTGCGGGAAGAGGGCAAGGAAAATGCCTTCAGCCTGGGAGCCACCCTGTGGATCAACAGTGAGGTGAGAGGCAGCCCCTGCCTGCGCTAGCATCCCCACTCCCGCTTCCAGAAACAAACCACTTTCACCTGAGTTACTGGTATGCATTGTATTTTAGCTACACAGAGCAACAAAACAGGAGGTTGGTTATGAAATGAGTAATTTGATATCAGTTTTGTATATTTTTCACTTCTTTCCCTGTCCTCCAGATTTTAAAATAGACTTAGAGAACCTCTGGAGGAAGAGGAGAGAACACACATGCAAGCACTTCGTGCACAACACACACACACCAGATTTCTTTGTCCTGTTTTCAGTGGAGAGGAATCTTATGGAGCCCCCTGTTGTTCCCAAGCACTAAGGGAGAACTAAAGTTATGAATTAAAGGATTTTTGTGCCGTGTAAGCTAATAAATCTGGGCATGACTCAAACAGATGGATACACTGAGGGGACTTTGCGGCAGAGTGCGGCTGCGGCAGGGCTGGGACGCTCCTCCCCCCAGTGGGTTCTCCTCCAAGTGGACTGGATGGAAGGCCGAATCTCAGCTCTGGATATGACAGTCGGGGCCGTTTTCTTGCCACAGGAATTTGAAGACTTGGATGAGATTGTTGCCCGCTACGTTCAGCCTATGGCATCCTTTGCCCGGGACCTTCTGAACCACAAGTATTATCAGGACTGCAGTGGTGGGGACCGTAAGGTGAGCCCAGGGCCCTGCAAGGGATGACACCTCCCAGTCACTTACGGATGTATGGTTTCCCTTCAGTGTAGGGGATGCTCAGCTGGTGAAGGAGGTGTACATCATGTGTGAGCCAGACACTGTGTACCAAGCATGCTGCTATCCCAACCTCTCCCCCTCATTCTACCCCCAGAAATTAGAGGAGCTGCTCATCAAAACTAAGAAGGAGAAGCCCACCTTCATTCCCTATTTCATCTGTGCCTGCAAGGAACTGCCCGGCAAGTTCCTACTGGGATACCAGCCCCGGGGTAAACCCAGGTGAGCACTGGTGCTGAGAAGGTGCTGCCACTGGGGTCCACAGATAGGCTAGCAGGCCCCCAAACAGTACTCTCTCTGGTTCTGCTTGACTGCCTTTCTCCTCGTATCTGTTTAGAGTGGAGGTGGAGGTTGGAGGTGGGGAAAGAGGGTGATGATTTAGAGGCAAAAGGCAGACTGAATAAGAAAGGTGCTTTAATCAACCCTGTGAAAAGGAGTTCCCTTCACCTCTTCTCCCGCCCAGAGAGTGACAGAAATCACCAGACGCTCTCTCCACCTGACTGGCAAAGATGGGGGCCAACGCACTGGTCACTCCTTCCGCTCTCTGCTTCTCCCTCACCAGGGCTTTTCAGCACACGGTGGCTCACCGTTGCCGTGGTGAGCCTGTGCTGAACGGGGATCGGTCAGGAAGGCATCTCTTGCGGTCACCAACCTGCTCCGCTCCCTTCTGTGTATGACTGACAGGCTGGCCTTCCTAGGCATTCCTCTATCTGAGTCCCTCCTTTGTTCACCCTGCATCAGACAAAGTCTCATTTCCTTAGGCCTGCTTTCTTTGTGTCCGTTACCCAGACTGATAGCCATACTAGCCTTCCCTACTCCCCCATCCTCCCTTTGGTCCTTGGCCACGGCCTGTGCCTTTCTGCTCTTAGTCCTGTACTGCTCGCACATGATGCACAGTGTGGGCTCTATTAGGAGGGGCTCAGAGGCCAGAGGACAAGAAGCTCTGGACTCTGGACCCTGCACCATCGTGGGCACTTCTGGAATATTGCGCTTGTTTCTAAGAAGCCTTTTCTGACTCACCAGCATGCTTCCAGAAGATAGCAGCCGGGGCCATGTGGCGGTTGGAAACTATCCCATGAGGAACAATTGAACAAACAGGGGACTTTAACCAGGAGCAGAGGCAACATGATAGCGTCCCGTGGAAAGGGGCACAAACTCCTTGCGGTGCAGAATGAACAACAGTTGGGTAGAAGATCTAGGAAGCAGGTTTCAGCTTAATATGAGTCAGCACATTGCCATACTTAGCGTTGACTGTTGGCTGTTGACAGCTATCCTTTATTGAGCACAACTTGTTTTTAAGTGTTGTGATAAGGGCTTTATGTGTTGTCTCATTTATTCCTCATACCCACGCTATGGGTTTTAAGCGCTGTTATCCTCATTTTACAAATGAGGCTGAGATTCAGGTTTAGTAAGTTGGTACAAAGCCATATAGGTGATGAGTGACAGAGACAAAACTGGAACAAGGACTGGGTCTGAACCCAGAGCCCATCCTCTGATCCACTCTCTGCTCTGGCAAAGTGTTAAGTAAGGGCAGACCAACCACCGTCAAGAAGCACTTCCAGATTCCGGCTCATGGGGAGCTGTGCTTTGCTGCCCTGGGAGGCGCCTCCCAACCCGGACACTCTGTGATCTCAGTAACCCTCACCTGCAGTGTGCTGCCAACATACTGCAGCGCAGGACGGTGGCCCAGCCCCCAGCAAGGCTTATTCTGGCAGCCTGAACATAGCACACCAGGGGCTGCTGACTCCTGGTGTTGCCTGGACTCTGCTGTGCCCTCCTCACCTCACCCAGAGTGCAGCCTCCTTTTACAGGGTCAGGGACTGGCTCTTTTCTCTCTCCTTTCCCCCAGCACCCAGTGTGGGTACTTCACATGGTGGAAGTCTGCTCTGGCCGCTCTCTTACAGCTGGCCACAAGTGGTATCTGATGTATGTTTCCTCCCAAAATCCCAGGATAGAATATGTAACAGTGACTCCAGAAGGATTCCGGTACCGGGGCCAAATCTTCCCGACTGTGAATGGCCTTTTCAGATGGTTTAAGGATCATTATCAGGATCCTGTACCAGGTGAGTTCTACTCTCTCTGACTTCCGGAGTGTGGTTGAGGGACACCTAAGTGCTGAGTCAAGATAATCACTAGCCTTCTACAGGAGGGGCTGAGGCCTAGGCTGTCATTGTAGTTCTCTTAATTCCTATTCCATCTTCCACTTTGCCTGTACAGCTTCCCTTTTTTTTTTTTTTTTTTTAATTTATATATTTATTTGGCCACACCGCCTGGCCTATGGGATATTAGTTCCCCGACCAGGGGTTGAACCCGTGCCCTCAGCAGTGAGAGCGCAGAGTCCTAACCACTGGACCGCCAGGGAATTCCCCCCAGCTTCCCTTCTTTCCACCCACCTCAGTACCTCTCCCAGCCCCCCGGTTGTAAAGCCAGAAGTAGGTTTCTGGTGAGACATAATTTGGGCCATTTCTTACAGGCATCACCCCCAGTAGCAGCAGCAGGACCCGGACACCTGCCTCTATCAATGCTACCCCAGCCAACATCAACCTTGCAGGTAAGGAGCTCGTGCCGGGGACTGGGGATAAGAGGGACGGAGCTAGAAGGACTGTTACCTCTAACATGCCTATCTCCCACTTCTGTGTGCTTACAGATCTGACACGGGCTGTGAACGCCCTGCCCCAGAACATGACCTCACAGGTGTTCAATGCCATTGCTGCCGTGACAGGCCAAGGCCAGAACCCTAATGCCACCCCAGCGCAGTGGGCCTCCAGCCAGTACGGCTACGGCGGCAGTGGAGGGGGCGGCAGCGCTTACCACGTACGTGGCTTGGGGAGGAAGCTCCCTGCAGAGGGTGGGGAAGGGTGAGAGGGAGCGGCCATCCTTTACCAGCCTGTGTGCGTAGACTGGCCTCTGCAGTGCCCACCACGAGGGCCTTCATAAGGAGAGGGGGCTACCACAGCATTAGGAACTGTCTCCAGCAGATGTTCCTTTTTCTCAGGCCCATTTAAGGGGAAAGGGAATGAGAGAAGTTCTGACCTTTCCACAGAGTCTCTTGGGATCTTTAGAATCCTCAAGCCTCTAGCAACCTCAGGTGGTCCAGGGTGCACCCTGTTGTGCCAGGTCCCATCGTGTTGGCCTGCCTCTGCTGCTCAGAACCACACACTGCTCAGGAGAGGGTCAGCTGGAAGGCTCTGGACGGAGCCCAAATTTTCAGCTTGCCAGAAATTCACAGGAAAACCAACTAAGCACAAAACCCATCCCGATTCAACTGTTCACCCTTCTCCAGGTGTTCCCGACGCCAGCCCAGCAGCCGGTGGCCACGCCACTAATGACCCCCAGCTACTCCTACACAACCCCAAGCCAGCCCATCACCACACCACAGTACCACCAGCTACAGGCCAGCACCACCCCTCAGTCCGCCCAGGCCCAGCCCCAGCCCTCCTCCAGCTCCCGGCAACGGCAGCAGCAGCCAAAGTAAGTAGACAGATGGTGGCACAGAACAGGTTATTAGTAGAGGGAGGGGCTCTGGATCTTCTGGCAGCCACGACCCAGGTGATGTCCCCAGGAGGACTGCTTTCTGGGAGAAGAGGGAAGAACACAGTGTGGCAGCTGTCCATAGAGGCGAGGTCCATTTCTGCGAGAACGGACGCTCACCAGTGATTGCTGGGAAGGCTTTCTTCTAGAGAGTCCCGGTCTCAAAGGCCCTTGCTCTCCCTCCCAGGTCCAACAGCCATGCAGCCATCGACTGGGGGAAGATGGCGGAACAGTGGCTGCAGGAGAGGGAGGCAGAACGGCGGAAACAGAAGCAGCGGCTGACACCTCGGCCCTCCCCCAGCCCTATGATCGAAAGCACCCCCATGTCTATTGCTGGCGACGCCACCCCACTCCTGGACGAGATGGATCGGTAGAGGGCCTGCTCCTAGGACTCTGGTTACCTCTGAGGCTGGGAGAGGCCTGGCTGCCCACTGCCTCACTCCTTGCCCCTCCTTTTCTGTCCATAAAGTGGAGTGAATTGACGTTCTCTTTGGTGGTCAGCCTGGATGGGTGACAGTCTGGATGGCCTTGCGCACGTGAGCTCAGTGTACGCTAGGCAACGATACTCCCACGCCAGGCCCTCACCGACCACCTGTCCTGGGACCAGGCTGGGAAGGGAGTGTGGCAGGGAGGAGGAAGAGGAAGAAGAAAATGAGAGTGGAACGGTTCTGTATTCTACTCCCTACAAGCCATGTTGAGCTGCTGCTCTCACCTGACTCTGGGCTGTGACGGAGCACCAGCTCGGCACGTGAGTCTCCCCCAGCTCTCGTGGGGAGAGGAATGCTATTTATTCAGTTTGGGACAGGAGAGAGGAGGGAAGGTATTTCTGACCCTGATACCAACAGCTTGGATGGCTATCAAAGCAGGATCACAAGGGACGTAGGGGAGCAGTGCTAACCTGCCCAGCCCCACCTGGCTGCCCCTACCCCCTGCTGCCACGCTTCCTGCCCGTCGTTTGAATAAACAGTGTTTCTATAGAGCACTTGGCGAAGCCTCTCCCCAACTCTCCAGCTCTTGAGGGGGAGCTTTCAAAGCAGTGTTGGGAGCTCTGAGGGCTCCCTTGACTCCCTCTTCCAGGCCATCAGAGAGGCACGGACTTAGAGAGGAGCAGGTGGCTTCTGTACCACGTTGCCTAGGGTCACATCCCTGCTCCACTTCCCAGCCCTGTGACCTTGAGCGAGTTCCTGTTGTCTCTAAGCCAGCTTTCTTATCTGTAAAATGGAGATGATGATACCTAGCTCAGCAGGGCAGCTGTGAGGACTAAGAAAGAATGTGTGAAGTGCTAAGTCCAGTGCCTGGGACCTCATCAGGCCTCAGGAAATGTTAGCAGCTGCTATTACACTCACACACAGCCACCCCATCCACTGTGCCTTCTAGTCTTCTCTGGCACATGGGAGAAAGGCCACAAGTCAATCTGGGTGTCTCCACTTGAACCCTGCACCTCTCTCTCCCCTTTTTGCCGGCTGGGCCTTGGTCTCTGACAGTACCTCCACGTGAGTCAAGTGTATCTCCCCCAGGATGGGCCCCCCCCACTCACCTGGTCCCCCCACACACACACACAGCCCTGGCGAAGAGAGCTGACTAGTCGCTTCCCCCAGCCCCATTGCCTCTTTTGTTCTGGACTGATCTCCCTGTGTTTCTTTACTAGGGCTTCACCTCACAGCTTTGCCTGTCAGCTCTGCGAAAGCAAAGCTTTTCCCCTCCCTTTCCTCTGCTTGGGGCTCAGCAGAGAAGTCAGAAAAGGCCACTGCTGCCCAAACTTGAAGAGCTCCCGCCTTGCTCTCCTTCATTCAAGATCCCTTTGGCTGTTGTTTGGCAAGAGCTGGGGGAAGGGGCTGGCCTTCTGACAGGAGTTCAGTTCCTTTCCCTTCAGCACAAAAGGCCTAGAAGGGCCTAGCAGGAGCAGGGCCACACCAGCTGGGAAGGCTCATGTTCCTTTTGATGCCACCAGCACCTGCCCCAAGGCCACTTAGAGTAGGGAGAGGCCAGGCAAGGCGGCACAGAGTGGGTTAAAAGGCTTAATTTATCAGTGGTATCGCTGCACACAATGCCTATCACCAAGTGGATTTTGCACTGACCTGTCTCCCAGTAGACAGGAAGCCTCCTTCCCACCCAGAGGGGCTCTTCTCCTGCCCTGGACCTAGGATGTTACAGAGAAACAGGCTGTGCCCCTTCCCTGCCCTCCCACCTGCCTTCTCTGGGCTTCCTCTTGAAAGATGGATTGCCCTTCAGAAACACCTGCAGCTCCTTAGCCCCTTGGCTCCAGTTATGCCCAGAGGCTGCCCCCTCCCCGCCAGAAGTAGCCAGGTTGGAGGGAGAGAGAAGCAGGGGGCCAGCTACAGGCATGATCGCATTTATTCTTCACCCTGGTCGCCCTGGCCTCAACTGAGATTGGGGTTTGATGCTGGGGAAGATTTCCTCTTGTTGACCTTCTTGACTGGCGAGGTCTTCATCCCGGGCTTCTTGGCATGGACCCTATTCTTCTCTCTCTTCCTGGTTGATGAAAACTCCACAATATCCTCACTGGAGGGTTCCTCCCACCCAGGGTCATTGTAACTGTCCTCACTCTCCAGATCTTGCCGGCTGTCTGGGCTGGACTCTGACATCCTGGCCAACTCTCTTGGGCTTAACAATCGGCTTAAGTCTGGAGGTGATTCTGATTTAACTGGGCTTTTCTTCTTAGTCAAGTTGCCCTTCTTGACTTTTTTCTTCACCTTTGCCTTTTCGTCCATCTCCTCCTCCTTGTCTTTCTCTTTTTCCTTTTTCTTCTTTATCTTCTTGATCACCTTATTGCCCTGGGACTTCGCTGTGGGGCTTTCGGAATGCCAGATGGTGATGGGAGCTGCTAGGTCAGGGCTACCTGTGACCATGCCCATACCTGTGTTGGTGGGGAGGGCGGGGGGCCCCACGTGGGTCGGGATGGGAGGCTTGCTTTCTTCCTCCTCCTCCTCCTCCTCCTCCTCCTCCTCTTCCTCCTCCTCCTCCTCATCATCCTCCTCTTCCTCTTCCTCCTCCTCCTCTTCCTCTTCTTGGTTTAGGTCGTCATCTGCCCCACACTCACGGTGGATGGGATGGTGGATCACTGCCACGGAGACAGGCCTGTAGCTTTTGCACCTGGGGGAGAGGAGAACAGGGAAAGACGGTTGACGGAGTGTGGGGGCCAGTGACCCCCATCAGCCCGCCGGCACTCACCAGCCACACCAGAACGGCTCCAACACACTCTCCCTCTGGGATGAGCTCAAAGCATGGGCACTGGAGGATGTTGAAACAGGCCGAGTCCACGTCTTGGGAGCAGGTTAGGCCCACATCTCTGGAACTGCTATGTGTCTTCTCTGAGCAATCCTTCTGCCTGCCACACAGGGGACTCAGGCTGGCTCCCCTGCCTCCATGACTCCCCAGTGGCCCAGAGCAAGGAGACTGAGGGACAGCAGGCTTCCACTGGGTTCAGCCCGGTCTGCCAAAAGACCTCCCCGTGGCTCCTGGAACACAAGCCAGGTTTACAAAAGCTGGGGCCGGGCTGGCAGCACCAGGTCAAAGCTGAAGCAGGGAACCACAGTGAAAATTTTGGATCTGGCTCTACCCAGGAGTCTTTCCTGGGCTGTGGGTCTCCCAAGGAGGAGGGCCCTTACCTAGAATCACAGTCACAGTGGCTGATAGAGTGCAGGTGCACGTCGTGGTGGCCATAGTAAGAGGTGAAGGGATGGATGATGTGCCTGGTGCACTATCTGTGTTTCCAGCAGCACCTGTCGGTGTCCTTGAGTTCACCTGGCGGGGTAGGAGTCTGGGGTAAGAGTCTGGGTCGTACTGCGCAGCAGCGGCAACATACCCGGATCTCCCTCCCCACAGCTCAGTCTAAAGGCTTCACCAAGTTCACCTGCTGCCACCATCGTCCCTCCCTCCCCCATAGCTGTTTCTTTCTTTCTTTCTTTCTTTTTTTGGCCGCGCCATGCAGCCTGTGGGATCTCAGTTCCCCCAACGAGGGATTGGACCTGGGCCCCGACAGTGAAAGGGCCAAATCCTAACCACTGGACCACCAGGGAATTCCCCCCACGGCTGCTTCTACTGCTGAGTACTGGTAACTCAGCCCAGCGCTCTCCTCTCCCCAGTCCACTGCGTGTGACTCTGCCTGCCCCTCGCAGACTCTCAGGACAGCGTCTCACCAAGTCCCCCTTGCTGTCCTGTGACACCTGCCTCTTCCCCTCCCCTGCCTTCTGTGGGAGCCTACCTTCCTCCCCAGGGCCCTCTGCTGACTCCTGCCTGCCCCTCACCCAGTGCTCAGAGTTCTGCACGGAGTGCCTGGGTAAGGGAGGGCCCTCTCGCCGTGGCAGAGGGGGGCACACTTCCGAGTCCCCGGCAGTTAAAAAGCTGGCAGCAGCAGCACCCTCAGTTCCTACGCCTGCCCCACACGGGCCCAGGAGGCCAGTGTCCGACCTCTCACGGCCTCTGGAGCCACTGCAGCCCCAGGGCCTGCTGCAGCATAACAGCTCAAGCCTGGAGGGGAGCTAGGCCTCCAGTGCGTCACGTTCCTTGGCTTCTCCTGCTGACTCTTCCCTTTCCCTCCTCCTCTCTCCTCCCTCTGACACCTTTCTCACTCTCACTTCTCTCCCCTTTCCCAGACTCACTCTTGGTTCTTTCCCTTCTGTTTTACTCATCAAGTTCCCATCCCCCATCCATTCTCTCTCCCCAGTCCTTAGAGCCACAGACTTGAACAGTCCACCCCTTGTAGGCAACACAGATACCATGTCCCAGGGCACAGGGGAGAAGCTGCTGGGGAGAGGCCTGGGGATTAGGGGAAAGGCCTGAAGAAAGGTTCCTACCTCTTTTGCTCAGCTGAATGCAAGCCCTGTGCACACACTGGTGTCTCCCAGCCTCACCTGTGACCCTGCCTAAGGCCCCAGTCTACCAATGGCTCTCCCCTTGGGCCACCATCTAAAACAAGCCCATGAAGTGATTCCCTGTGCCGAGAGGACAAGGCACCTTCCTGCAGGTTCCCCCTGAACTCCAGCTCCACCCGCTCCCAGAGGAGGAAGGGGGCGGGCACTCGCAAGTTCCAGGGCAGCCCGGCTTGGGGTGCTACGGCTGGCTAACGCCCCCCAAACAGGCCAGGAGGACTGTGGCTTTATCCAGCCCCTACAAGGGGTGGAACTGGGGCAAGACCTCACACTGGCCACCAGCTAGTAGCTAATCAGGCTGGGGGTGTGTTACTCCAAGTGGCCTTAAAGTACTTGAGAGATGAGACGGCAGCTTGGTCTGAGCCTCTCCTCCATTCTTCCTCCCCTTCCCTCCCCCCAGCAGGCTCTGGGGGGCCCGGGTCCCCCGTACACCCCTGATCCACTTAGTGGCCGCCCTTTCTGCTTCCCCTCCTCCCAGGCCCTTTCTCCATCTCAGGGAGATAAGAGGCAGGCGGAGTAAGAGTCCTGCACCACCACCTCGGGCTTTCTCCAGCACGGCTGAACTGGAGCAAAGGTGGCAACTGCTCTGAACTTGTAGTCAGGCCTGAGTCCAAGTCTAGCTGGGTGACCTAGGGCAAGTTACTTTCCTTCTCTGAGCCTTCCTTTCCTTATTCACAAAATGGGGATGACGGTAATACCTATTTTGCAGGGTTGTTGGGAGGACTCAGTTTACATGTGTCAAAGATATTGGTGCACCATACATAAAGTGCCGTACAAAGGAAAGGGGTGATTGTGGCCTCCTGGAAGGAGTGGCCCTCTCTGTCTGGCACAAGAAGGGGTCTCAGGGTAGGGCAGCTGGGTGACCCCTTCAGGACCAGACACTTCTCTCCCTTCTGCCTACCACCAGGTGAGGGGTGGTGGGGACCCCTGGGGCCAGAGATCCCTCAGACAGACCCACCTTCCGAGGAGAAGGTAGATGCGTCAGTGCTGGACGCCACACCAGCCAGCAGATGTCCTCTCTCCCAGATGGGTAACCTGTTTATACCTGAGAGAGTACAGAGAGGTAAAACAGCAGCCCCCCTCCCCATGCCATTCATTCAAAAAACATTTCCTGAGAAGCTCCAGGTGCAGTCCCCAGAAGATGCAGAGATTAAAAGAACGACACAACAGTCCCTGCCGTCAAGGGGCTGGGGGAGGGGACGAGGAGGGGAGAGGCAGGAGAGGTCTGTGGCACAGTGCATGACAGTAGTGTGAGGCAGACACTGGTAGGGAGGGAAATGGTGGGGAGGAAGGCCTGTGGGAGGACAGGACAAGGACACCCACTGAGACAGGGATGGGGTGACCTTCTTGGAAGAAGCATAACAGGAGCTGAATCTGGAGTCACGAATAGGAGCGAGCCAGAGTCCAGGCAAGAAGGGACAGTGTCAGGAATTGTCCCAGGGTGTTCCCAAAGACAACTCCAACCGGCAGCGGCTCCATCAGCAACCACAGGGTAGAGTCTGCCACCTCCTTTTTCCTCCTACAATTAGCTTTGTCCTTTGGGGTACTGGAGCTGAGTCCTGCTTAAGGAAGGTAGCTGACTGCTTGGGGACTTCAGCTGGGCTTTCAGTGGCACTCGGTCATCCTTCTACTGGTCCCTGGTGAGCTCCTTCTATTTTCCACAGCACAGGAAGTACTCAAAATTAATGGAAAGAATGAATGAAACTCCAAGCACTTTCCTGGAAACTCCTACCCTGCTTCTGTTCCTCTCAGCACAAAATTTCACCAGCATTATCTATGGCTGCCCCCACCCTCATCAACTTCCAGCCTGGGGAAGTGGCCCTCCTTCCTCCTGCCCAAGCACCTGAACTCTAGGTCCCAGCCAGAATTCTCGCCTTCGGCCTCTTTAGCGTTTGGGGTTTTTTTTTTCCTCCTTACAGGCTATGAACATCTTCAAACAAAACACTCTATGAACCCTGTTTCTCACTCTGCCACTGCATATCCCACCCCTCTTCCTTTTCAATCCAAGTTTATTCACTCCCTCATTGAACGGATGGATTAGCTTTACTAGGCACCAGTGAAGGAAGCCTCATCCCTACTTAAGTGAGCTCAGTCTCTACCTCTCTCTTCTACGCCAGCCACCTACAGCATGGCAGCCATCCCAGCCCCTCTAGCAGAATAGCCCAGGCAAAGGCCACCAGTGATCTAATAGCCAAACCCAGTGGCCTTCTTTCAGTCTCATCTCACTTGACCCTGTTGACCAATCAGTCTCTTTCTTCTGCACACTGTTCCTTTGGCTCCCATGACAGACCCCTCTCATCTCTCTTCCTTCCCAGCTTTTTAGTTCTTTCCTAACTCCTTTGCTGCCCCCTCTTTCTCTGCTGTACCCCTTAAATTGGTGATTACCAAGGTTGTCTTTGGTCTCCTTCTCAGAAGAAGCTACAGGCTTGTCTTGGATAATGTTATCCACTTCCATGGTTTCAACATCCACTAATAAAATGACATAAATCTGGGTCTCCAATTCAGACTGCTTTCCTGAGCATGTAGCCAATGTCCTCTTGGACATTCCCAAAACATCAAACCAGCATGTCCCATATGAACCCACCATCTTCTCCCTACCCTTCATGAACCACCTCCTCTTGTATCTTCCATTTCAGGGAGCGACACCTCAGCTAGAAATCTAGGGATCATTCTTTCCCTCACTTCTCACCAACCTGATGACCAAGTCTTGCCATGCCTACCTGCCCCCACATCTGCCTCTGTCTTGGTTTAGACCTTCATTATCTCTGACCAAGACAGCTGGAGTAACCTGCTGCCTGGCCTCCCTGACTTCTGTCTCACCATATCCAGTCCTCACAATGCAGCCAAACCGGTTCAGCACATTCCTCCTCTTTAATAGCATTCCACTGCCTTCAGGATGAGGTAAGAACTCCTTATCGGGACAGAACTGGTCCCCAGGACCCAGGCCCTGGTTCTTCTGTTATAAGTTCCTCTTGTCCATCCATCCCTCCTCCCACCCCGCCCTTTTCCATTCCTTCTCTCCTGCCTCCCACTCCCCAGGAACACCTGCTCATCTTGGAAAGAACGATGCTATGCAAGTAGAATGGGTCACACTTCTCTTTTGCCCCTTTACCCTGCGCCAATGTACTTCATGTGTTTACAGCAACTTGAGAACAAGGCCTATATTTAATCCACCTCTGTATCTATAGATCCTGGAACATGGAAAGTGCTCAGTAAATGTTGGTTGGTTGAATGAACACGTGAGTAGAAGAGAATAAAGCCCCTACTGGAGCCACAAAGAAGCTATGGCATTGGAGATTCTGCTCAGGGTTCAAACCTGGGGACTTTTCTAGGGAAGGAGACTTGACCTTGGATGAGCATCTTCCTAATGTCAGGCACTGTGCTGGGCTTTTTTTTCGGGACGGCGGGGGGCTTTTAAAATATGCCTTTGATTCTAAGTCCTCACCAAAGTCCATTTTATGGATGGGGACAGACAGCCTTACAGTAAGTAACCTGTCCAAAGACACAAGTTAACAGATGACAGAGGTAGGATTCAAATCCAGTTTTCCTGGCTCCACAGTCTATGCTTTCAGCCTGTCTACGTATGGTTCCTATCCAAAACCTGTCCTGCCAGCTATCACTTCCCATTACACCGGCTTTTCAACTCTAATATAGCCAATTCCTCACCCTCTGGTTTTACTCAGTCCTGACTCCATAGCCTCCCGTATCCAGCCTGGACCCTAAGGTCAGGCCAGAG
Organism: Mesoplodon bidens; assembly: GCF_964165515.1. Lineage (NCBI taxonomy): Eukaryota > Metazoa > Chordata > Mammalia > Artiodactyla > Ziphiidae > Mesoplodon > Mesoplodon bidens. The sequence continues at coordinate 14,686,198 of NC_138179.1, forward strand.
GAGCGCGAGCCAGCTTCAGGATTCAAACTCTCCTTGCTCTCTCCAGTCACCATGGAAGAGGCTTATATGCAGGGTCCACTGACTAACTCCCCCGACACCCCCAAGAAGCCCTGACAATTACAACTCTGCCAAGGGGAGGGATTTAATAACTCTCCTCAGACCTTCAGTCGGAGTTTCCGACTGAAGCAGCAGTCCAGAGCTCCTCAGCAGAAGTGACTTAAGTTGAACACAGAGGGGACTTCATAATGAATGAGAGTGATAGCTTAAAAGGAAGAGGGAGGCTCGTGGTCTCTTTCTCAGTAGGGTATTATTCTTGGCGCAGGGGCCTAACACTCAAAACTCACAGGTGATGCTCATTTGTACAGAACCCTCCCAGTCTGGCGAGCTGAGGCGCTCCCCCCGACCTTGCGGCACAAGGGGTAGGGTTTCAGCTGGGGTACCCGGGCAGCAGAACGGGGGAAGGAGGGAGGGAAGGAGGAAGGAAGGGAGGGAGTAACCAAGGAAGGCAAGGAGGGAAGAGGAGGGAGCAAGGCAGGGCAGCTCCCGTCTCCTTGGAAATGCCTCCCTGGCCCCGCCCACATCTGGAGGCGGAACTTCCAGCCTTTTTCCTGCCCCGGAGTCAATGAAACCTCCCGCCCCAGCCCCGGCGACTAGTTGGCCGCTGGACCATGGGCTCCAGCCAAGCCCCGCACTTCTTGGGCAGCGGCTTGGGACCCCGGTGCCGCACAGCAACGCCTTCCAGCCTTACAACCGGAGGCCTCAGCTCTGGCTTCAACCGGACCACCCCAACTGAACGCGCAGGCGGTCCTCCAGGTCCTCAGGACCCCAGTCCTCAATCATTGGTCCATGTCTCGACGTGAGCCCACCCCCAGATCCTAACTCCGCCCCAGCCATTCCTTGGCCCCGCCTCCTTCGTCGGGCTCTCTCAGGTTCCACACCCCCCTTGGGTTCTCAAGCCAGCCCCCATGCCACGCCCCCAGCTGGAAGCCCTCCCCTAATCTGCTGCCACGTCCACTCCTTACCGGTGCTGCTCTCGTCCCACCAGCTGGTATCGTCCTCAGTTTTTTCCTTAGTCCACCTTTCAATCCTCAGTGTCGTCCTAACCCACATATCTCTCAGCCTAGTTCTTCGTCTCTACAAGACTCTTCCTCGCAGAAGTCCAACCCTGAACCTCAGCTTGGCCGAGTCCAACGTAAACCCCAATCTCAGCTTCGCCCCAGTCCAGCCCTTAACTCCGCCTCATGCTTGCCCAGTCTCCCGCCTCCCTCCGCTCTAGGCTGCGTTGTCTTAGCCCAAGTCTGAGCTTCCGCTGCGCTCTTCATCCGGGTCCTCCCAGTTCATTCCGGGCCTCTCCCTCTTTGTTCAACTTTAACATTAGCACCTCCCCGTTATCTTAGGCCTAAACTTTAGCTCGGCCGCTGAGGCCCAGCCCTCAGTCCCATCCCTAGTTCCTCTCCAGGTCTGTTCCAGGTTTAGTCCTACCCCCAGACCCTAGCCCCGCCCCTAACCCCGTTCTTAGCCCCGCCCCAACCATTCGCTCAACCTCCGGGCCCCTCCCAATCCTTCGGAACCCAGCCGCTGCCCTTAGCCCCGCCCAGTCTACACTCGGGCCCCTGGCCGCGGGCCTAGGGAGCTACTCCCTCTAAACTCCAACCCGCCATCCTGGCTCTTGCAAGGTCCCTCCTTCCCTGGCGGGAGGCCGGGCTCGCTCTCGCTCTCTCTCCCCATCCGCAGGCCCTTCCACTGGAGCCCAGCTAATGAAGACGTGATGTCGGCTCGCAACCTCCGCTGCGGCGCCCACCCACAGCGCCCCCTCCTAGCCCCCATGGGGCACCCTATATTGAGACAATACTGCCCAATATAGACATCAACATAGAGCCAAAGAATCGTGGTCACTCTTCCCCCAAATATTTATTATACTAGTTAAGGTTTTTGAGCTCTTCCTGTGTGTGTTAGTGCTTTATTTCCCTCTTGCAACCTCATGTCGTATCTCCATAGGCTTGCCCCATGCGCCCCATGCGGGGAGCAGGGCAAGCTGCACGCATAGTCACCTACGACACACGCCCCTCACAGCGCACAGCCCTCTCACCCTTAAGTATACTATACACACTGCACATGCATGTATCACACTCTAGCGCAGGTAAAAAAATCTACTCACCACACGGACCAACGCAACACGCACACATGCACACGCCCCTCACATACACCACCCAGAACACAGACCCATACTCCTGCTGCCCACGCTCCACGCAGCACAAACACTCCACAGCAGTACTGTGGTGCACGACACACACACACACACACACACACACACACACACACACACTCTGTAAGGCAACAGTTGGGGATCACAGTCCTGTAAGGGAACAGAGATGGAAAAACAATTCCAGGAGAGTGTGAAAAAAATGTTACAGCCACATCACTAACTTTCCACACATCACACCTCTCAATTTCTCTTGGTACCAGGCTCCAAAGCCAGGATATGCCTCAAAGGATGGAGAGAAGGGATAAGGATGTTGCTTAAACTTTGTTTTCTCCAGAGCCATCAAGGGCCTCTCCTGTTGCTGCTCTGCATGATCTCAACCTCCACCTTCCTCAAGACCCAGCAGCCGGAGTGGCAGGATCACCACCCAGACCCTCTCACCCACTGTAGCTTTAGAGAACTCTAAGAACAGCAGGGAGGACTTCCCTGGTGGCGCAGGGGTTCAGAATCCGCCTGCTAATGCAGGGGACACGGGTTCGAGCCCTGCCCTGGGAAGATCCCACATGCCGCAGAGCAACTAAGCCAGTGTGCCACAACTACTGAGCCCGCGCTCTAGAGCCCGTGAGCCATCACTACTGAGCCCATGTGCCACAACTACTGAAGCCCACGTGCCTAGAGCCCATGCTCCACAACAAGAGAAGCCCCCGCTCACCGCAACTGAAGAAAGCCTGTGTGCAGCAACAAAGACACACACAGCCAAAAATAAAAATAAATAAAATAGTTTTAAAAAAATAAATAAGAACAGCAGGGGAGGGGAAGCCAGGAGAAGGGGGAGAGTGAAGAAAAGCCAACTCTTCTAGAATAGAGTAGTGGGTAAGAATGGAAGCAAAAGATGGGGATTGACATATATACACTACTATGTACAAAATAGATAACTAATGAGAACCTACTGTATAGCACAGAGAACTCTACTCAAGTGCTCTGTGGTGACCTAAATGGGAAGGAAATCCAAAACAGAGGGGATATATGTATACGTATGGCTGATTCACTTTGCTGTATAGCAGAAACTGACACAGCAGTGTAAAGCAACTATACTCCAATTTAAATTAAAAAAAAAAGAATGGAAGCAAAGGAAGAACACTTGCTGACTGGGAAAGAGGATCTGTGTTCTAATCTTGACCCTCCATGACCTCCCAGGATGACACCAGGCCACATGTGTCCCTCCATTGTTGGCCCGGATATCTGAGACACTTCCAGCCTATCTCTGGCTCTCTGGATGTCAACAGTGAGCCAGGTTCTTGGTCACTCTTCACCCAAACTGTTATTATAATAGTTAAGGTTTTTGAGCTCTTCCTGTGTATGTTAGTGATTTATCTTATTTCATCCATGAAACCTCATTTCACAGAGGAGGCAACTGGGAGTTCCCTGGTGGCCTGGTGGTTAGGATTCTGGGCTTTCACTGCCATCGCAGGTTCAATCCCTGGTCAGGGAACTGAGATCCCATAAGCTGCACGGCATGCCCCCCCCCCGCAAATAATAATAGAGATGAGGAAACTAAGTCACAGAGGATAAGTGATTTGTCTGAGTGTCCCAGGATGGACAGCAAGGATTCAAATGCAGATCCTCCTGACTTGGAGCACGTGTTTTTTTTTTTGAAGAGGGAAAAATGTGTCTTTTTTTTTTTTTTTTTTTTGGCTGCGTTGGGTCTTAGTTGCAGCATGCGGGATCTTTGTTGAGGCGTGCGGGATCTTTTGTTCTGGCATGCGGGCTTCTCTCTGGTTGTGGTGTGCGGGTTTTTCTCTAGTTGTGGCTCTCAGGCTCCAGGGCCTGTGGGCTCGGTAGTTTGTGGCACGCGGGCTCTAGTTGAGTCGTGTGAGCCCAGTAGTTGTGGCGCGCAGGCTTAGTTGCCCCACAGCATGTGGGATCTTAGTTCCCTGACCAGGGATCGAACCCGCGTCCCCTGCACTGTAAGGTGGATTCTTTACCACTGGACCACCAGGGAAGTCCCCGTATGTCTTATCTTTAATCCAATTTAGTTTTTTAATTGTTTTAAAATATAAGAATACGCTACTGATAATTTTGTTAACTAATATAGTTAGATGTTATCAGATAGAACATTTCCTGAGTAAGAGCCCTGCCTCTACCTTCCTGGGCCTTCTGGTCAACCCAAAAAGCACCCAAAACTCATTCCCTTCTCACTGTGTTCCCCTCAAAGAAATATTTTTTAAAGGACAGGCAGGAAAAAGGTGAAAAAAAAATATATTATCCAACGGTGGACTTGGGTATAAGCACGATGTAGCAGGAGACATTTGGGGGGAAGGGACCAAAGGAAAAGGGCTCTCAAAGATCTCAAAAATTATTCAGATGTCATCCAGTGAGGGTTCGGTGCATCCCCCAAACGTGGTCCCTGAGCTCCTAGCCTGCCTGAGGCCTGCCCAGAGGCCAGGAATGGCCAGAATCCCAGAAGGCTCCAGTCCCAAGATCACCATACAGCCCTGCCCATTTCACATCCCTGATCCCCCACAAAGGACTCCAGCACCTAACCTGCTAATAACAGATATTTTAATGCATAAGGCATAGTGTGAGGCTGGGACTATTAAGCATCCTCAAACCCAGAGGGCCCAGCAGGCTGAGTAAGAGCAGCAGGGCCCACCCACCTCCCTACCACTGGGCAACCTGGAGAGCCCTGGAGGAGAGGGGCATCCAGTTTTTGGCACGGTGCCTGGGAGCAGGAAGTGACTAGCATGGTCCCAGCTATACCTCTGGGGATACTGCCACCAAGGGGCAGTTCTTTGGTCTGGAAAAAGTCAGTGCAAATGTCCAGGGGTTGAGCTCTGGGGGAGTAAAGGTGGCACACTGCCCCAGGGCTGGGCAGTCTCTGGACAGTACCCTCACCCGTTATGGGCAACACATGGGCTTCTTCTTGCTGGCAGTTAGGTAGAGGTTGCTGTCATCGCTGTTGATGCCTGAAGAAGGGTGAGAAACATGTGAGGCAGGGATTGGGGGGTCCCTGTGCCCTCTGCCACCCTCATCCAGGCGGGCACTCACGGACAACATCCCCAATACGCCGGGACCCCGATTTCTCCAGCTCAGCCAGCACGTTAGCCTCAAAGGTCAGGGCCGTCACACGAAAGAAGAATTCCCGGACATTTTCACCTGACACAGGGAGCAGTTTCAGGCCTGGGGTCAGTGAGCACAGCTGGAGTGTAGGAGTGAGAGGCAAGGTAGGCAGGAATGCCACAGCAGAAGGCGGGATGCCTCTGACTCACCAGTGAGAGATGAGACTGCCCAGTACTCGGCCTTCATCTCTTGGGCCACCTTGAGTGCATCTTTCTCCATTAGCATATACTGAGCAGGAGTCTGAGGGAAAGTCAGAGTCAGGTGCTGGGGGTGGGGTTTCCCTTGTCAAGGTGGGAATTCCCCCCACTGGCACACTCACACTCAGGTCTTTCTTGGAACCCACGAGGAAGAGAAGCACACTGGAAGGGTCATTCTCCTTGAGTGCATCAGCTAGCCACTGCCTGCCATAGACAGTGGACAGCAAGGGATGAGGGAGCTAGACAGGCTCCCCCCGCTGACACTTATACGCCCAGGGACCCTCTCTCTGGTCCTGGATACATTCTGCTCCTTCCCTTCCATGCTCCTGACCCCCCTCTTTTCTGAACCTTCTCTTCCCAGAGCCCCCATTATAGTTCAGCATGCGCACGTACTTGGTATGTTCCAGGGAGGCCACATCATTCAGGTTGAAAACGATGATGATGGCTGGAAGAGTGGAAGAAAACATGCAGAGTGTTGGGGAAGACACTACTGGTTCATTTCCACAATCCCTCCAGCCCTAGACTAGAGGCCAGGTGCTCCCACCTACCTCACTTAACCGTGGCCCTTACCTTGAGCTCCTCGGTAGTAGGTCGATGCAATGCATTTGAACCTCTCCTGTCCGGCGGTGTCCCAGCTGGGAGGAAGGGGGGGGGAACACAGGTATGTGTGGGGCAGGGTGGTGCTGGTGGCTGCGGTGGGAGATAGGTGCTGGGAGAAGGAACGGCGGGAAGGAGTGGAGGAAGAACTCACAGCTGCAGACTGAAGGGGACGCCCAGCACTTCAAATCGTTCCATCTCAAAGTCCACTCCGATGGTGGCCTTGTAGTTCTTATCAAAGGTGTCTTTGCAGAACCTGAGGGGGCACCAGATGCTCTGGTCCTGAGCCCAGCCCACCTGGCTAGACCTGGGCCCACTCTGCCCAGCCCAGCCCAGCTCAGCTGCAGCACCCTCTTACCTATTAATGAGACAAGTCTTCCCCACTGACAGGTCCCCCACCACAATGACCTTGGAGATCTTAAATCTGCTGGACACAAGAGTGGGCAGGAAAAGTGAGCGCTAGCTCTCTCACTCAGAGGAGTCCCAGTGCTCCCTAGTAGGTCCACAAAGGTAGCTGCACCCAGGCTGAGGTTACCATAGACACCAGGGCTGGACAGATATGCTGGGGAGGAGTGTTTTTGTTTTAGTATCAGAGAGACATGATTTTGAATTCCAGCTCTCACTTACTAGCTGTGTGACTCAGGACAAGTTTCTCAGCTTCTCTGAGCCTCAGTTTCAACCTTTGTTAAGTGGGGATTTAACATACATTTTACTGGGTTGTTGTGAAGGTTAAAATGAGATAAATGTCCTATATTCTGAGACATACACACACACACAAACATACATTCTAACATCTCTGAAATCAGGATACATCTTAAAAGTGGTGGTGTTTTCCATTTAATAAAAGACAATAATAGTATACAACACACTGCTTGGGCACACAGTAAATGCTCAATTACTGGTGGCAACTGTTAACAGTGTTATCTTTTTTTACCCACAATAGGACTCATCCCTCTAGGACTGCTCCCTGCCCTGGAGCTCAAATAGATGATGTGTGGGAAACTGAGCTGGTGACCACGCCCTCATGTTGGACACCTTCTCTGTGTCAGGAATTAAACTGCCACCTTCCTACCCCACCCCATCTCTTAGGACTTGCCACAACCTAGCTGGAAGAAACGGGAGCACACAGGGGCATGAAAAGGGGGAATAACCATGTAGCTGGTAAAAGCTGAAACGGAGCCTCCAGTTGTTGGCTCTGTAGCCTTGCTTTGACTACAGGTTTCCTGGGACTTTCTTTCTTCGTTCCGGGTATCTCTAACTCACCCCACGGTGCCTGTCCGGTGCTCCTGGCAGGCGCAGGTGACGCGGAGGTGGAAGTCTTTGTGCACGTGCAAAGCGGCCTCCTTCCTCAGGCACTGAGAGGGAGGGAAGAGACCGGGACTCGCCCAATCCTGGCCCTCTTCCCTCAACCAAGCAGCCCGCGGCGGGGGATGGGGAGGGGACCACCCAGAAGCAGCAGGCCTAGCTGGGCGGCAGGGCTGGGCCCAAGCCTGTTACTGGTCTGGTGCCGCCTCCTCCCCGCCCACACCCACCGCAGCCAGAAGCCCGACGTGGCCCTGGCGCCTACCTGGGGCAGCTCCGTCAGGACGCGGTCCCTCCGCACCGGCGCCAGAATGTTCATCTTGCCTGCGGCCTTGCGGGGCGCCCTGAGAAGGCGCGGAGGCCTGATCCGCCCCAGCGACCCGGGCCCGTGGAGACCCGACAATCACCCGCGACCGAGGGGTCCCGACTATAACTCGGGGCCACGGGGAGCCTACGGGAGCCCGTGGCCTCGGGGACGCTACAACCACCGCGGGCCACGGGGATGAGACAATCACCCGGGGCCGGGGCGAACCCACAATCACCCGGGCCCGGGGCGTCCCCAGGACGACTCGAGGGCGAGGAGACCCCTCGGCCGCCAAGTTGGGGCGTGGAGTCCCGTCTGGGGGGACCCGAGCCCGCGCTGACCCTACAATAACCCGGGGCCGGATAGTTCCTACAATAACTCGAGGCCGAGAAGACCCGACGACAACTCGGGGTTGAGGCGACCCTACCATAACAGAGAAGCCCGGGGGCGCGGAGCGGCCCCGCCACACGGGGTCAGTGTGGGCAGGGACGGCGCAGCACGGCCGGTGGACTGCTGGAGGAGGGGGCGAGGGGCCCAGTGCGCTGCAGGGCCTCGCGTCCCACTCGGCTCTCCCTTCGCAAGCGCTGTAACTTGATCCCCGGAAATTCCTGGAAAAGGGCCGCCCCCCGCCCCTCTCCCGGCAGCTCCAGGCCTCGCAGTCCGCCCCAGCCTCCCCCTCCCCTCCTCCCGCCAGCGCTGCCCCAGGTCAGGCTCCCCCTGCAGACGCCTCACCCCGCTGCGGGCCCGCCCTCACCCTGGTTGGAACCTGCCCAGATCGGGATCCCCCAGGTCTCTCTCCCCTGCACCTCCTGTGCCGGGCGGAGCCTCCATGGGGACCCTTACCCAGTCGAATTGGTGATGGGGAATCGGTGATCGCTGCGCAGCATCTGGCTGCGCCAGGAACCAGCGGGAGGGGAAAGGGGGAGAGAAGGGGCCCTAGGAGAGGCGGCGCTTCCCTCCTCAACTCCAGGCCCAGGACGTGACTCATAGGGTCTGCCCCCACTCGCCCTTCTGCCCTGGGAGGTGGTGGTGGGGAGCGTAGAGGGGGTGCCAGGGTCGGAACGAGGTGCCACCAAGGAGAGAGAGGTCCGAAATCTGGTGCGTTTTCCTCCAAGGCTTCCGTGTTAGATTGGGGGACTGGGGCGCCGAAGACCAAGCTGCCTCCCTTGGTGGAGGATAAAGGAGGGCTAGGGGACCCAGAATTCCTCCCTTTGGAGAAGTCACCGCTCTGGGACTTGGGGACTCTCCTTTGGTATGGGCGTTCTTCGCTCTGACCCCATTGAAATGTACCCCTACTCCCCCAGGACTTTTCTTTTTTGCAGTCTGCAGGCTAGAAGAGGGGGTAGCACACAACAGATCTCACCTTCAAAGGTGATTCCAGGAGAGGAGGGGGAGGACAGAAAGGCGATGTGATATGGGATAAGCACAGTCCTTCAAAGAAAACCCGAGCGGGCTTCCCTGGTGGCGCACTGGTTGGGAGTCCGCCTGCCGATGCAGGGGACACGGGTTCGTGCCCCGGTCCAGGAGGATCCCACGTGCCGCGGAGCGGCTGGGCCTGTGAGCCATGGCCGTTGAGCCTGCGCGTCCGGAGCCTGTGCTCCGCAGCGGGAGAGGCCGCAGCAGTGAGAGGCCCACACACCGCAAAAAAAAAAAAAAAGAAAAAAAGAAAACCCGAGCGTTTACTAAACCTTGCTCTGTGTCAGGAACTGAATTTGGGGACGCAAAGATGACTGGAGCAAGGAAGAGAAGACTGCTTAAAGGGAGGGGACTGTGAATGAAATTATTCCCAAGAAGAACGAGCGTATCCTGGAGAAATCTGATCTCTGGGTATTTGGAATAATTGCTAGAGTCTCTTCAAGACTATTAACGGGAAGACGCATGAAATCTGTCATAGGGGCAATGTGGTCACCTCCTACTTCTTCTGACGCTTTGCTCTTCCCCTCCGCCTGACTCGACTTTTTCTGCCACCTAATCACCGTGTTATAAATAATCCGTGTCCCCTCTCTCGACCTCAATTTCCACAGATGTCGGAGGGAGTTGGACTGGGCAAATTCTGCTCTAACGTTCTAGAATTTTGCTTCACTCTACCTGAGTTAATCTAACTACAGTATATTAATTCCAGTTTGCAGTGGAACTGCAATCCTGTAATCCTCCTCCCTAAAGTTGCTCAAGATGTGCGTGAAGTGCTCAGTCCCGTGCAGGTGCAGGCTACACCATCCACCCGCCACATAAAATAAACACGCGTCTCCAAAAAACTACAACCCCCATGAAGCTTTAGGGTCTAACAAACGGAGGGGTGGTGCTAGTTTAATCCCTCTCGCGAGGAAATAAAATCTAACTACCATTCCCGGCGGGCGCCGCGCTGCAGAGTATCCAATCAGCTTTAACTAGTAAGTATCGCGAGTCTTCTGTGAGACTTGACTCTATAAGCCCGTGGGAACAAGTCTCGGAAACCCTTTTCACGAAGATGGCGCCGAAGGCGAAGAAGGAAGGTGTGTGCTGGGGCTGGGGATACACAGCTGGCTGGCCTGGGGTCCCCGCAGAGTGAATGGACTGGGAGGATGGTGGCTGAGCCAGGCCTTGCGGTGTCTGCTGTGGGACCGCTCCTCGAGTTTTGGCAACGCTGAGGAGCGCGTGGGCCCAGCCTCATGGTCTGGGCTTCAGTGAAGCGTGTTGGGGAGGCAAGCCCGGCCGGTACCACCTGCGGGGGACAGCCAGACAGTCGGCTCTGGGGAGCTCCATGTCTCTAGGCCTGTAAGGAATCGGTACCCTCAACTTCCCTTTTATCCCCATGTTAAATGGGGCTATATACTCTCCGCCAATGGCTGGGCGACGGTATACATAAAACTACTAGTTCACATTTTTAGCAAGTGTCAAGCGTTCGGCTGTTGCTAGTTTCTTTCTCATCGTATCGCAAGTTCCCCCTAGAATCGTGCATATGATGGAAAAATTTTATAACTCCTGAGACCTGTGATGTCTTCAAAGGAACCACTGATGCACGTGTGGCCTGGGGCGCCCACTGTGGGTCTTGAGGCCAGAAGTGATTGATTTCTGAATCCCGCACCCTCGTTTTCTTTCCTTCTCTCAGTCCCTGCCCCTCCCAAAGCCGAAGCCAAAGCAAAGGCTTTGAAGGCCAAGAAAGCAGTGTTGAAAGGCGTACACAGCCACAAAAAAAAGAAGATCCGGACGTCACCCACCTTCCGACGGCCCAAAACACTGCGGCTCAGGAGGCAGCCCAAATATCCTCGGAAGAGCGCCCCTAGGAGAAACAAGTCAGTACTGCCCCGTACCCATGAAAAGATGTTGGGGTATCCTCCATTGGTAATTTGGAAATTTACCAAACCTAGAGCATGGCTTCTCAAAACCATGTTGGTACCTAGTGTGCTTCTCTAAAGGAAGTATGAAGAGAATAATGCCCTATTTAAGAACGAAAGGAGGCGTGTTTAGCATATTAGCAGGAATTGTTTAAAACAACCCAGAGTCACTGTCAAGATTAGCGACTTGTTAGGTTAATCATCATTTCATATGTAGTCTACTTTCTTGTGAGTATAAAGTGGGACTTAGATGTTCTTTGTTCGGGGTTCCAGGTTTAGGTTGCTCCTCGTTGCACTTTTTAAAATCTTTGCTGTGGGGAATAGTCCTTGAAGGTGAGGATGTGGGATGATTCTAGATTGATGAGATTCACTTATCTATATTGGACAGTGAAGACCTGCAGCAGTGTATGGCAACTTCTTTTCATTCACTTTCCCAAATGTTTACACTCAAGAAATGGTTGGGGGAGTGAGTGAGAAAGGTTAGGGTACTTGAGTGTTTTGGTGTCACTAGTCGTAATGACCGACCTTAGGGAGCACAGTTGAGGGTAGAGCCATGGTAGTGGTTACCACCAATGGGTCCTCCCACTGCTTCCTAAGAAAAGGGCAGGAGAGTGGATTGTGTCCACGGAGAAATGGACTTGACAGAATTTTTACTGCCATTTGGACCTAGAATTTAGTGTGATGAGAGATTGAGATCTGATCTCTACCTTCAAAAGAGGATGGTGTACCCAGGCAAATAGAGCCTTGCTTCTCTAAATTTCAGGGGGAAAGCTGTGTTAGATGGCCACTGTAACTTTAAACTGAGCTGTAAATAAAAATTTGCTTTCAAGAATGGATGGCTTGGGTTTCCCTGGTGGCGCAGTGGTTAAGAGTCCGCCTGCCGATGCAGGGACACGGGTTCGTGCCCCGGTCCGGGAGGATCCCACATGCCGCGGAGCAGCTAGGCCCGTGAGCCACGGCCGCTGAGCCTGCGTGTCCGGAGCCTGCACTCCGCAACAGGAGAGGCCGCGACGGTGAAAGGCCCGTGTACCGCAAAAAAAAAAAAAAAAAAAAAAAGAATTGATGGCTTGTAAGCCAGTTTTCAGCAACCAAAGGGGGCAAAACAGTCAATTCAGCCTCATAGTGAAGCACCAACATTCTTCGGAACCCTAGCCTGAGTTTCTAGATTCCATAGTCTTAACTTTGTGCTCTTGGGTTAAGTTGTCTAACCTCTTAAGTCTCAAATTTTTTCTAGAAATTTGCTCTTCAGAAATGTTGAGGTCAGGTAAAAGAATGAAGAAGGTTGGAACTCAAAAATGATTGTTTAATCATTTAAAGGATGAAAGCCCTTGAGACGTCCCCAAGCTGAGGCTCCAGGTCCCTAAGTTTCAGGGTGCACGTGATGACACTGTTCAGCGACCAAAGTCTGACACAGATGATTGCTGCCTCATCGTCTGACGCACCTGGGCTCCAAAAGAGGGCCCGTTCTTTATTTTACTAGGCCCAGGCCAGTTGACCCCATTTTGCCTCTCTCCCAGGCTTGACCATTATGCCATCATCAAGTTCCCCCTCACCACCGAGTCAGCCATGAAGAAAATAGAAGACAACAACACATTGGTGTTCATTGTGGATGTCAAGGCCAACAAGCACCAAATTAAACAGGCTGTGAAGAAGCTCTATGACATTGATGTGGCTAAGGTCAACACCCTGATCAGGTGAGTGGAGTCCTGTGGGATGGGGAGGAACCCAGGGCCTCTGGGCCTCTTGTCAGAAGCCAGGAAACCTGAATGGCATGAAATTCCTTGATGCTACTTTTGGGATCAGAAGTAGACTTCCCAGTGAGCAGCCTCTGCTGTAATTGCAGCCCCTTGTATGGAGTATGGACTTCTGAGGAAACATCAGCTGTCCTGCCTCTAGGACTTAAGGGGTTGGTGCTCATTTTCTTGATCCCTACCTCTAGACAGAAGCAGACCCTAGAGTAAGATACAGTTAATGTCAGAATGCCTGTGGTGTTTCCCATAAAATGGAATTGGCTTCATTTGTGGCTTAGTGGCTTCCCTGACCCCCTCTGCGCAAATGATGGAAAAATCACTATTTGGGGGGAAAAAACGACACGAACAAAGGAACCACTGAAGACTGGGGAGGAAGGAGGGGCATGGATGGGGGCAGTGAGGGCGGTAGGGACTAAGGCTTCCTCCTCCACCCTAGGCCTGATGGAGAGAAGAAGGCATATGTTCGACTGGCTCCTGACTATGACGCTTTGGATGTTGCCAACAAAGTAAGCTTCCTTTGCTACAAACTCCTTAACACCCCCGCTTCCTGGGTGCAAATGATGTGTCTGTTAGTGACCAAACCCTGACTTCGGTGATTAGTTCCAACTGACTGACTGTGCCCCGTCTTTAGTAGGCCCTACCCCTCACCATGTGCCCTCAGTTTGCTTTTTAACTTTGACATTTCCCGCTTAATATTCACATTTCAACTCCCAGTAACAGAGCTCCCTTTTGTTTTTCAGATTGGGATCATCTAAACTGAGTCCAGCTGGCTAATTCTAAAATATAAAAGTTTTCACTATATGTATGTTTCTTTTCTTTATGTTGATTTCTGGGTGGGAGGCCATACTATGGTATATACACACCTAAGTAACAGGGCTTGGGCAAGACTCTTGGTCTACTTAACCTGTTGGAACACTCAGCCCTATCACCTCGCCATACCTGTAACAGATATTTGTGACCCAGACTAGAGTTGATTGTCTTAGGACAACTACAACTTGTCCTCCATCATGAGGTAAGAGACCAAGCAAGAAGCTTTGCAAGAACCCCTTCCTTTATCTCTGGAAGAGGCTTTGTATGAAACCAATATCCAGAGTTTTCATTAGCATCCATTTCAGGGCAGTGTGGGTTGGCTGGCTTTCCGGTAGCACCCTGTCCCCATACCCATCTACCATGTCCAACCGGTCTGTCTGCTTCCCTCACCCCTTGCCCAAGGAAGGACAAGGACTTCAGAAGAGTGCTTTCATTAGTGTTTTCAATAGTGGATGCAGGCTTGAAAGGTGGAGTGGCTGGCCCCAGAGGACACCTCAGGCAAGGGGCTAAATCTCTTCTCAGTCTGTGTGAGGGTGTTCTTGGCTGTGTTTGCTGTCCTTGCCACAAGTACCTAACTGCGCTTTTCACTCAATCAAGAACTTGTCTTTGTGTTGCCGGCTGGGGACACCTTGGGGGCAGAAGTCAGAGCGGAGGAGGCGGGAAAAGTAGATGAGAATCATGACATCCAGCATAAGCAGGATGCCCAGCAGAAAGGTTCCCAGGTTCCTCTGGCCGGCGTAACCCAAGAAGAAATGGGTGAGGTAGGCCTGAGGGGCCAGGCGGAAAAGAAAGTACATAAACAAGTTGATGTATTTGTTGACTCGATAGAGGAGGAGGTCCTGAGCATTATTGATCTTCATCATCATCCGTATTGTGAGAAAGATGTTGCTGACCTCCACCAGCAGTGTTAGGACGCCCCCACCAACAAATCTGCTCCAAAAGATGCCTGAAAAGAAGGCACCCATAGCCTACAAGGCAAGGGAGAGAATGGGTTAGGGAACCCATATGTCAAGGCTTTCCTGGAAGTTGGTGGGAATAACAAGGCTACCAGATTGAGGGGTAGGAAATCTTCCCTTATTTGCTTTCTGAAATATAGTTTACAGTGGATTCAACAAGATTAAATTTTGATCCCTGCCCACAGATTCTCTGGGTGGAGTTTACAGTCTTAAGAAAGTGAGGCCATGATAGCTGGCCTCAAATAGTGAAGCAAGGGCCTAGAGACCCAGTCGTCAGCATTCTAGCATGAGAAGATGTGGGACACAGGGTGGGGATGGAGTTAAGAAAAGATGGTCTTTACCTCCCAGGTTCAGAAAGACAGCTGAGACTAGGTTGCTAGCACCAGGCCTACACCACATCCCCTGCTTCTCACCATGACGTGGTGGACGAGGTATTCCCAAGAAGCTCGTGCCTGTTGGCTAACCACAATATCCAGAGTGTCGTGGATGAAGTACCCTAGCGGAGGGTTGGGGGAAGAGGTCATAAATGGTACTGAACAAGAAGCTTATCCCTGTCCCCCCTTTTTAATGTTTCTTGGGCAAGACCTACCTGCGGAAAAGCAAACAAGCAGATAGCCAGAAAGCGACCATGCGCTCTCAACGTCCACCAGCATCTCAGGGGTCTGCCATATACTGGAAGGGAAGGGAGAAGGCAGGCTCTCATCTCAGGATCCCCAAGGACCCACAACTCCCCCCTCCATTACCCTTGCCAGTCCCCCGAGGGTCTGGGCTGGCGCTATTGGCTGACGGGGGAGCCAGGAGGGGCTCGGCTGAAACCCAGGTGTCTCCTGTTTCCCAGGTGAGAACCCCCCCGCTCCCCAGGCGCTGCTGCCGCTCCTGTTTGGACAGCATTTTAAACCGGGAATCGGGTGAGACTGCCTGGGCCTTAGCCCGCCGGTGAGTGATGGAAAGAGTAACGCGGGGTCCCCGGGCCACCTTCACTCCCCCAGTCCTCCACTCACCACAGCAGCGCCCAGATCCCTGATACAATGGAATGGGCGAAGGAGACGAGAAGGTTGTGCCAGCGCCAGGTGCGCAGGGGGTCGGCGCGCACGTGCGCAGGCAGGGGCAGGCGACAGAGCGCGTGCCGGAGCGCCCGGAAGGTCAGCGTGGCGCCCAGGAGCAGCGGCAGGGCGGGGAACAGCATTGGGGGCATGCTGGCCCTCCCTGCCTCTGTCTGTCCGCCCTCTAGGTGGCCTCCTCCGGCCGTTCGGGAAAGGGGCTCCCTCTCGGGCCGGTCCACCCCGGACGCCTATGCTGCCGGCCGCCGGCCTCACACACACGGTTTCGGCGGAGACCTCTAGGCCCCTTCGCTCCTCCAGTTCCCTCCCCAACGGCCTCTGCCCCCGCCCCCTTCCCGCCCCGCCCGCCTGTCCCCGCCCCTCGGGCGCCTCTGCAGCGCGGAGGGCGCGAGCCCCATTTCCCGGGGCCCCCTCTGGCGCCTCGAGGATCCCGCGGACTTCGGGCAAAATGGGCTGTCCTAGGGGCGCCGCCATCGAGCCACCCCTCGCTGGCAGCTCCCGACTGCCGACGGAGTCCCACTTCGCTCGCTTGGCCTCGTTAACCCGCATAACCACTTTCCCCAGGGGTCCCGGCTCCCCTTCCTGGGCGGGTACTGAGATAACTCTCTCTCCCCTCCCTCAACTCCTTTGTGGGCAGAACTAAGCGAGGCCCGTCACAACCCACGTCCTTAATCCCTGGTTCTGGGGACCAGCCGTTGCCCCGCTTCGGACTGTGATCTCCGCCCGGACCTTGTACCCCTGGATCACTAGCTTCTTCGAGCCCAAGACGAACACGTTTACCTGCCTCTACCTCGTCCCGCACCGAGTCGGTACCTAGAAACTGTCGACTAACTCATCACCCATCCTCCCGTCCGGCTCTTGGGTTCCTGGGGCCGCGCGGCAGTCACAGTCCTCCCTCAGACAGTCCCAACTCTCTTCTCCCTGCTCCCTGGAGGCTGGGGCGGGGAAGACGGCCGATTTGCCCAGGCCGCTGGGGTGACCCTCACTCTGCAGGCCAGTGGCGTGGAGCAGTTGCAGCTTGCGACCACTAGGTGTCAGCCTGTTCTCACCGTGGCGCGGGATCCCCTCCCGCCCGCGAAGGAACCAAGCAAACTGAAGGGCGGCGGAGAGGCGGGGGCGGGGGTAAAGGAGAAAGGAGTAGTTGGGGCGGGGGCGGGGGGGAGGTGGTGGAGGTGCTGCGAGAGGGAGGAAAAGCCAGAAACCCGAGGCGCAAAGCGGTTTGGGTGTTTGTTCTGCCTCCCCTGACGGCTCCAAGGTTACACATTAACCCCTCTGGGGCTTCTTGGTCAACCAAGGCCCGATCGGTTTCTAGGTGAGAGCACGGAGTGTGCCGGCTGAGCGGCCTTCTCCTCTGCTCTCCCCTTTGCTCACAGGGCAGCTTTGTCCGACAGCCACAGCGGCCTGAGCCAGACTGAGGGTCCCTCATGAGGGGCCCTTCCAGTGGTCATTCCACGTGGGTAGGTTTGGGCACCCTTTCAAGGGGCAGGGTGGGAGCTGAAGATAAACACCCCTTTCCCCACGTTCCTCGCCCACTCAAATAGGGATGCTATCCCTTAGCTAATCACCATCCTTCCTGCTCCCTAAACTGAGCTTTTATGGAGCTCGTGAAGAGCAGGAGGCGCCAGGGAGCGACCTGGAATTAAACTCACTTCTGGTCAAGATCTTAGATAATTGTACTAACCGACGACCCCCTACCTCTGGGCAGAAGCCTTGAACCCATATCAGCCGAACAAGAGTCTTTCCCCCTCTCCCCGAAGCTTTCAGGTAGTAGTCCACTCCCTCCCATCTTC
The DNA here is from genome assembly GCF_964165515.1 of Mesoplodon bidens. Taxonomy (NCBI): domain Eukaryota; kingdom Metazoa; phylum Chordata; class Mammalia; order Artiodactyla; family Ziphiidae; genus Mesoplodon; species Mesoplodon bidens. The sequence goes on from NC_138179.1 coordinate 14,703,603, forward strand.
CCCCAAGGAGGTTCTCTCTAGTTGAGAACTGAAGGCAGATTATCTGCGGCAGCGGCAGCGTTGTATGTGTGCGTTGGGGAGCTGAGGGTGTTGACGAGCGCAGCGCTCACTAGCCGGGACAGCCCGGAGACCGCGTCACGTCCTCCCGAGGTGAATCAACTTGCACAGGTCGGGGTTTCCCCGGTCCCTCCCTAGGCAAACGCGAAACTAATCCGGCACCCTGCCCCACAGACCGAGACCGGTCGTTTTGGTAGTGTTCATCGTTTGCGTGCCGGTGAGAATCTGCCCTCTCCTTCGGAAACAGCGCACTAGTGGGCAAAGAGTGGGGCAGGGAGAGATCGGCCCTTTCTTCCCACCCTCACTCGGCCTGCGTGGGGAACCCCTGCGGTCTAAGGAAGCTTTGCGAGGGCCGGATGCGGCCACGTGTGTAGGAAGCAGCTGGTAAGGTGCTGGCTTTTGCGGGGCATGCCAAGAAATGGCATATCGCCCCATTCCTTGCACACTGGGAGGGCGACTGAGGATCCGGGCTGCAGGGACGGTGCAAATTAGCGGAGACAAACGAGAGGCTGAACCAACACCTAGCTCCACTAGCTCCGCCCCTCAACGATCTTGCAGTGCAGGGGGCGTGGTTCTAGAGAGGGCGGGCCCGCGCACGCGCTGTGTCTGAGTTGGGGGGTTCCGGAAATGTGACTCAGAAAGGAGATGGAGAAGTACGAGCGGATCCGAGTGGTGGGCAGAGGTGCCTTCGGGTGAGCCAGGGCTCTGGGGGAGGCAATTGCTCGGGGAGAGGGAAAATAAGCCCCAACTCCGACAGCAAAATCTATACCCGTTTAGCCCCGCCCCGATGCGTGAGCGCCTAATCCGGGAAGCCCTGCGCAGGCTTCCTGTCCTAGTCCTGGTTGGGAAACTCCGCCTCCAAGGAGGTCACGCCCCCGGCCAGCCTTTGCGGCCCCCCTCAGAGTTTGTTCTTTGATCCTGACTCATTCATTCAGCAAATGTTGAGAAGCAACTATACACGTCAGGCATTCGATACTGGGTATACAGTTAAGACCAAACAGGCGTGCTCCTTTCACTCTCGGAGCTTACAGACTATCGGAAAATTATACAATAAACAGGACATTGTTAAAGCAGTGATTAACAAACGGCGAGAATAGAGTACAACACCAGGGAGTATTCATTTGGGATGATCAGGGAAAATTTCTCTGAGAGGTGAAGTTTCAAACCAAGACTTGAGGAATGAGGACCAGTATGTAGTCTGAAAAAGGCAGAGCTTCTCAGGCGGAGGAAACAGCTTATGCTAAGGTCCTCACGTGGGAAAGAATTCAGAGTATTCAAAGAACTGAGAAAAAGACTAATGTAGTTGGAATGTAGTGGGCAAGGTAAAGAATGGAATAAAATGTGATTATCACAGAGGGTGGGAACCAAATTACGGCCTTGTAGGCTGAGGTAAAGGAGTTGAATTTATTTGCAGTGTAAAGGAAAAGAGGTTTAAACAGAGGAATGGTCTTGATATGATTTGCATTTTTAAAATGTCACTCTGGCTGCTGTGTAGAATTTAGATTTGAGGGTGACAAGAGTGAAAGGGACCATTTGAAGTCTAGTGCAGTATTTTAGGCAAGAAATGATAATTTGGCCAAGGGTTATAGCAGAAGACACAGAGAAATGGGTGGGTTCCCAGTATTTTGTAGGTAGTAGAAACAAGATTTACTGATGTTAGTGTGAGACAGAGGAAAGATTCTGGCATGATTTTCAGGTGTCTGACTTTACTAACTGGGGGACTTTAATAACTGGGGGATGGTGGTGTCATTGACTGAGATGGAAGAAACTGAGGAAGGAAAGGTTTCAAGGGCAGGGATCAAGAGTTTTGTATTTGTTAAAATTCAGGATGCTTGCCAGCCATTCAGGTAGAGATGCAAAGCAGGTAGTTGAATATGTGAAGTCTGAGGCTCAGAGGAGAGGTCTGAACTGGAGATATACAGTTGATACTTAGATAGTCCATCATTCAACAGATACTTATTAAGCTCCTACTAAGTGCTGGGGTATGCACTAGGCTATGCACTGGGGCTATAGTGGTGAAGGAGAAAGAACAAAACCCTGCTTTTATGAACACTGACTACAGAATTGGCAGAAAATAATAAAATGAATGGCTCCTACTCACTGAGTATTTTTGATGTGCCAGGCGCTGTGCTAAGTGCAGTACATGCATTTTCTCATTTGGTCCTCTCAACAACCTTGTGAGATCGATCCTATTTCCCAGATCCTGATGTCACATAATTTAAGACCAGATAACTAGTAAGAGGAGGAGCCAGGATTCGAACCAGGCAGTTAACTCCAGAGTCTATGCGGACTTACAGAGACCAAGACTAACTTTATTGGGCACAGTCATTGTGCCTGTGCTGAAACTGAGTCCCAGATAAGTTACACGACTTGCCCAAGGTCTCAGACAGCTTGTGGTCGGTTCTCCCTGTTCCTAAACTCAGTGTTCTGTGCAGTAACTTAGATGACTTCTTAGTCTAGGGGCCAGTTCCCTTGTCCTAAGGAACACCCAGTCAGCAGGTCTGCCCTGCCTGATACGTGGCTGGAAGCCCAGCGGGTACCCACTCCTGTGTTCCACGTCCTCAGGATTGTTCATCTGTGCCTTCGCAAGGCTGACCAGAAGCTGGTGATCATCAAGCAGATCCCAGTGGAACAGATGACCAAGGAGGAGAGGCAGGCAGCCCAGAATGAGTGCCAGGTCCTCAAGCTGCTCAACCACCCCAATGTCATTGAGTACTACGAGAACTTCCTGGAGGACAAGGCGCTCATGATCGCCATGGAATATGCACCAGGTGGGCCAGCCTCCTTGCACTGGCCTGGCTCCAAGGGCCTCTCACCTCTGGGACAGGCAGGCACAGATCAGCCAGCTTCCCTCCTTGGAATGGGCTCGGCTGAGGGTCAGAGGTATAGGGTTCTGACCCCAGTTGTGTGACACTGGCAAGCCCTTGCCCTGCCTGGGTCTTTAGTTTCGTAAAAGGAACATCTCAAGCATGGAGAAACCTGGATCTTGACTAGTTCCTTGCGACTGCAGGTGGCACCCTGGCTGAGTTCATCCAGAAGCGCTGTAATTCCCTGCTGGAGGAGGAGACCATCCTGCACTTCTTTGTGCAGATCCTGCTGGCGCTGCATCACGTGCACACCCACCTCATCCTGCACCGGGACCTCAAGACCCAAAACATCCTTCTAGACAAACACCGCATGGTCGTCAAGATTGGTGACTTCGGCATCTCCAAGATCCTTAGCAGCAAGAGCAAGGCCTATACGGTGCCTGGGCATGGAGGGGACCTCAAGGGTGCTGGAGGTTTTGAGGGCCAAGGTCTACTTTGCATCCCTGTCCCCAGCCCCACCCCCCCAAGACCTTGGCCCCTTAGTCCCTGGCTGGATGGTCCTGCAGGAGGAAGCACTTTTGCCTACTTTGGGGAGAAGCTGTCTCGAAGTGGGCTTTTGGGCAGAGCCTTGGTCCTCCCACCCCGGGGCTGTAATATCAGCTTCCCTCCTGCAGGTGGTGGGTACTCCATGCTACATTTCCCCTGAACTGTGTGAGGGCAAGCCCTACAACCAGAAGAGTGACATCTGGGCCCTGGGCTGTGTTCTGTATGAGCTGGCCAGCCTCAAGAGGGCCTTTGAGGCTGCGGTGAGTAAGTCCCCCCAGGGGGACAGCTGGGATCCCTACCTCTATCTCCTGAAGTCCTTGGCTCCAACCACTTCTGTGTTTCTTCTCTTGTGGCTCACTTATGTCTCTCTCATCAGACTGGTGGATTACCCCAGGCTAGGGCTGTGGTTTCCCTAAGACTATGGGTTCCTTAAGGTAGGGCTTGGGTCCCCCCATTAAACTGAGGGCTCCTGAGGGTAGGGCTCTCCCATCAGATTAGGGACCCTCCTAAGGGCAAGACGTGAGTTTTCCCAACATGCATCCAGCTGACATGGCTGCAGCTCCCCTATCAGAGGTTCTTGAAAGCAGGGTTTGGCTCCCCTATCATCCTGGGAGTCCCCTCACCATACCGATGGCTTCTGAGTGCAGGGCTGTGGCCACCCCGCCAGGCTAGGGGCTGGGCCTGGAGCTGGGGGTGTTGCAGGTTAAGAGCCTGGCCTGAGGTTCTGGCCAACCCCACACGTGGTGCCTTCACAGAACCTGCCAGCGCTGGTGCTGAAGATCATGAGCGGCACCTTTGCGCCCATCTCTGACCGGTACAGCCCTGAGCTGCGCCAGCTGGTTCTGAGTCTTCTCAGCCTGGAGCCTGCACAGTGGCCACCGCTCAGCCACATCATGGCGCAGCCACTCTGCATCCGGGCGCTCCTCAACCTCCACACCGACCTGGGCAGCGTCCGCATGCGGAGGCCAGTGCAGGGAGGGGGCCCTGGGCAGCAGTGGGGCACCCCGTGGGAGCACAGTAGGCCTGGGGCAGAGAGGGGCATTCTCGGCAAGTCCACCATTTCTGGGTGTGGGGATGTCAAGGAGGGTCCTTGTCCTGAAGCCCCCGTCTGTCCTGCAGGGCAGAGAAGCCCCTGGCCACCGGGCCACCCATGGCCCCCGGCAGCACAGGGGGCAGGACCACCAGTGGCCGTTGCAGAGGTAAGTCGGGGCGACCGCAGGGGTTCCGACGGACACCATGGCATTCCCACCAATTTATGATTTTTTTTAAATTAATTAATTAATTAATTAAGGCTGTGCGGGGTCTTAGTTGCGGCATGTGGGGATCTTTGTTGCAGCACGTGGGGATTTTTAGTTGCAGCATGCATGTGGGATCTAGTTCCCTGACCAGGGATCGAACCTGGTCCCCCTGCATTGGGAGCGTGGAGTCTTATCCACTGGACCACCAGGGAAGTCCATCCCACCAATTTAATAGGCCTGATGAGTTGTCCCCGCAGGTGTCCCCCGGGGACCTGCCCGCCCGGCCATTCCGCCGCCGCTGTCATCGGTGTACACGTGGGGTGGCGGGCTCAGTGTGCCGCTGCGGCTGCCAATGCTCAACACAGAGGTGGTCCAGGTGGCAGCGGGGCGCACGCAGAAGGCTGGCGTCACGCGCTCCGGGCGCCTCATACTTTGGGAGGTGAGCAGGCGGGGTGGGGTTGGGGTGGGGGCCTGAATGGAGGGGGGCGTGGCTCAGGAGCTGAGCACTCAGGCCCCGCCCACGCCCTCCCCTGTCCCCTCGCAGGCCCCGCCCCTAGGCGCTGGAGGGGGCCCCCTCCTCCCTGGGGCGGTGGAGCAGCAGCAGCCCCAGTTCGTCTCCCGTTTCCTGGAGGGCCAGTCGGGTGTGACTATCAAGCATGTGGCCTGTGGGGACCTCTTCACGGCCTGCCTGACTGGTGAGCCGGTCAGGGGACTAGCCTGTGGGGACTCAGCTATAAGAAGACCCCCCCAGAGCAATTTCCTTCCTTGCCTATCATTTGCTAACTGCTCACTTAATGCTTTTATCTTCCAGGGAGTGTCTTACTTACCTGATCTCCTTTACCTTCACAGCAGGCCTGGCAAGGCAGTTATATCATCCCCATTTGACAGATGTAGAAACTAAGGCTCAGAGGCTGTCACTTGTCCAAAGTCACACACTTGGGAAGAAAGACCCCAGTCCTTTTCTCCCCCCATCCAATTCTTCCTGCCCTAGCCTCCAACTAACTTTTTCTTGCTCCTCCGATCCAAGGTTGCACTGGTCTGTCTGGAAAAACAGCCTAACCTCTTTCCTTTCCCTTTCCTCACTGCTCCCCTCCCCAGACCGAGGCATCATCATGACCTTTGGCAGTGGCAGCAATGGGTGCCTAGGCCATGGCAGCCTCAATGACATCAGCCAGGTGGGTTTTGAGTGTACATTGGGGAGGAGGAAGTGGGGAGATGGCAAGCAGCCCACATTTGAGAGCTGACACCCAGCTTGGGGGCAGGGGAATCCCCAGCAGCCACAGGTCCCTGTACCTCCCAGGCTGCACCTGTTCTGGGCAGCATCTGGGGAAGTACAGAAAGACCAGGCTTCCCCAGTGGTTGCAGTATGTGTGGGGGGGAGTTAAAGAGACAGCCACCTCATGAGAATTTGCAGCCTCCAACTTCATCCCTACAGAGGATGCTGAGGCCAGGTGGCTAGTCCAGGCCCCTTGCCCAGTCTGCCCTTGCTTCCGCTCTCTCTAGCCCACCATTGTGGAGGCCCTGCTGGGCTATGAGATGGTGCAGGTGGCCTGTGGGGCGTCTCATGTGCTGGCCTTGTCCACTGAGCGGGAACTATTTGCCTGGGGCCGCGGAGATGGTGGTAAGATTTCACTCTGTTCTAGCCTCTGGAACCCCCCCAGCCATGATTTGTTCCTCTTCATAGCCATCTTCTACCCTATGGCCTGTTTTCTCCTCCTCCTTTTCTCTCTGATTCATTTATTCACTCGACAAACCTTTATTGCACACCCAATACGTGCCCACCTTGTGCTGGGTGCTGAGACAAGATGAACATGATGTCGATTCCTTTGGGTGCTCATGATGTAATGAGAGAGATTTCATTCATCCAGAAGTATACGTTGTGCCCCTCGCTGGGTCAGGCATCAGGCTGGGCATTGAAACTAGGGATGACTTAGATAGGGGGTCCCTGTCCTCCTGGAGGACTCAGTCTAGATGGGGGAAGGATGACACATCTCCAACATGATAGAGGACAGACAGCATCAGGGCTCACCCAAGGTCCAGAGGTGTGGGAACACAAGGAGTGGCAAGGGACTCTACCTGGCGAACACAGACGTGGCACCTGAGCAGGGCCTTAAAGGAGGAGTAGAACTTTGACCCACGGAGGGGCCAAGGATGGGCGTTTCAGTCAGAAGCAGCCTTCACTCATGCTGCACTGTGGGTCCTCATCCTAGTATCACTAACCCTAAAGCTCAAACTAGCCCAGTGCCGGTTTCTCCTTGCAGGCCGGCTGGGACTAGGCACCAGGGAGTCCCACAGCTGCCCCCAGCAGGTACCCATGCCTCCAGGACAGGAAGCCCAGCGGGTTGTATGTGGCATTGACTCCTCCATGATCCTCACTGTGCCCGGCCAAGCCCTGGCCTGTGGGAGCAACAGGTACGTCAACTAGGTGCACTACAGTGACTAGCCTGCCCTCTCCCCCACCCTCCTTAGCTGCCAGTGCTCCATCTGTCATTGCCTACCTCCCACCAGGGATTAGAACTGAGGGGGTCTTGAGTGTTCTGTGGGTGCAACCCAGTGTAAGACATGTCCCCTGGTGCACCAGCTCCTGCCCAGATAGGTGGGGGGAGGACAGTCTATATAAACGGTGTCAGCTGGACTTGGCTTTTGGCTCTGCCCTCAGGTTCAACAAGCTGGGCCTGGATCATCTCTCCCTAGGGGAGGAGCCTGCCCCACACCAGCAAGTGGAGGAGGCCCTGAGCTTCACACCACTAGGTTCTGCACCCCTGGACCGGGAGCCCCTGCTGAGCGTGGACCTGGGCACTGCTCATTCAGCTGCTGTAACTGGTAAGTAGGGCCTGGGCACAGGAGGCCAAAGGTGGGCTCCCCTGGCTTCCCTGGGCCCTCTGCTGAGGCACCCTTTCCTTCCTTTCCTCTCTCCTCCCCTACAGCCTGTGGTGACTGCTATACATTCGGCAGCAATCAGCATGGGCAGTTGGGTACCATTGCTCGCCGGGTCAGCCGGGTACCTTGTCAAGTCCAGGGCCTCCAGGGAATCAAGATAGCAATGGTGGCCTGTGGGGATGCCTTCACTGTGGCCATTGGGGCAGGTGATTAGTGGGCACTATGGGGGCAGGTAGGGGTGTGGGCAGACCCAGGGGCAATGGGGGGTTATGCTCAGGGCTACTGAACTCAGCAACCCCATGTTGGGGCCAGTATGGCAATCTAGGAAGCTAGCTGCTTGCTAAGGTATGTCTGTCTCCTATTTCTCTCCTTGGGATTCTCTTTGGCAGAAAGTGAAGTGTACTCTTGGGGCAAAGGGGCCCGAGGTCGACTGGGAAGGAGGGATGAGGATGCTGGACTCCCTAGGCCAGTGCAGCTGGATGAGACACACCCCTACACAGTAACTTCTGTGTCCTGTTGCCATGGAAACACTCTCCTGGCTATCCGCCGTGAGTTATGACTTCACCCTCACCCACACAAGGGTTAACCCAGCTGGCCCCTGCCCACATTCCCATCCTCGGTGGTCACAGCCCAAATTATTAAAAGCATTTTCAGCCCCCAGATAAATGAAAGCAGAAGCTGCTGGGCAAAAGTGAGCTCCTGGGGTGGGCAAGGGTAGGTGCTTCTTGTGCCTGAAGGGCTGCCTCCGCTCCTCCCCAGGGCCCAAATGCGTTCTTTCTCCTCCAACCCTCAAGTCCAGTTTAGTTTGAACCTCTATTTCTGGCCTGGCAGAGTCCAGGGCCCAGTGTGGGGGTGAGAGTGGAAGTAGCTGAGGCTTGCTGGAGGCGTCGCCCTCTGGGAGGCTGCAGGGGTTTCTCTTCTGTGCTCTCCAGCGGTCACAGACGAGCCAGTCCCCCCTTGAGGCACCTGGATACACCTCTGGACGGACCTGATACCGCTTCTCCTGTAACTGTTCTTGAAAAGTGCAGGTGCCTCAGGCATGACCAGCCCCCTGGATTGTATCATCAATGGGGTATAAGAACCAGTAAAGCCCCTGCTCTGCCTTTGGCCCTGGATATGTAAAACTCAACCCACCCTATTCCCCCAACATCCCTCTTTCCCCTCCCCACCCCTTCTTATCTTTAGTCAACGTCCCCAGGGTTCAGCCTGGCTAGAGTTGGGAGACCAGATGTAACTTTCGGAAGCAGGGAGGTCTCCAGAGCCTCTGCAGAAAAAGGCTGGAGGTAGCTGTGGCTCCACCTAGACGCTGCCCCTTCCCCCAGCCCAGTTAGAAAATAAGTCGCTGGTGTCTACTGGGAGCGCAGCTCAGTGCTTTGGAGTAAGGCAAGCTGGGGCCTGCCTGTTCTGGCCATTCCAGAGGCCTAGCCCCTGCATTGCCTGGGGCAGGGAGGTCCCAGGAGTGCTACCAACCGCCCCCACTCCTATATCCTGAGGCACGGGTTTACACAATCTGAGTGCCTCCCTTCCCCGGGGGGAGTGCATGGGCTGCGGTATGCTGTAGAGGACAGCCCTGCTGAAGCTTGCCCTTCACCCCATGCCATTCCCCCAAAGCACGTTGGGAGAAAGGGTAGCTGGCTGGACCAGACTAGTTTCCCAGATGACTGGGAAGTAGCGCCAATAAAAAATCAGCTGCCTGCCTAGAGTGTGGTCTCTTGAGGGCTGGGGGTGGCGGCCACCCCAGGGCTGGGCTGGGCTCCATCTGGGCTGCAGGGCCGCGGTGGAGAGAGGAATGTGGGCGCAGCCTGAGGCCCGGGCCGAGGTTCCTCTGGCCCAGTTCCCAGCCCGGCCTCCCCGCCCAGCTGGGCTCCCCGGATCTGGTTGCCAAGCTTCAGCTGCCTAGCACCTGCAAGCTGGAGCTCCGGGCCCCGGGGCGACACGTGGCCCGCGAGGCCGAGCTGTTGACTCCGGAGAAGCGAATCTTTGTGGCGCGGCCCGTCCCCCGAGGCTCGCCGCCCCGTCCATCATCAGAGCTCCCCCCCACCCCACCCCCGACCCTGGGGAGTAGCGGGGCCTCGATCTCTGTTCCCGAGCATAAAGAGGAGACCCTGCTTCCTGGAGGGGGAGAGTCTGTCTGAGTGCCGACCCCGAAGCTGCCGGACGGCCGGGTGGGTGGGGAGGCCGGTGGGGCGGGCACTAGGACCGCGCGTGCACGGCCCCGCCCCCTCTTCCGGCGGGCGAGCTCAAGGGCTGGGCGCAGGCCGCGGCTGCCAGTCGGCGCCGCCCGCAGCCGGGAGCGCGGCTGGAGCGAGGCGCGGGCTGTGGGGCCGCCGCGAACCCGGCCCCGCTTGCCCGTGCCCGCCCGCCATGCCCGGCTTTGACTACAAGTTCTTGGAGAAGCCCAAGCGGCGGCTGCTGTGTCCGCTGTGCGGGAAGCCCATGCGCGAGCCCGTGCAGGTTTCTACCTGCGGCCACCGCTTCTGCGACACCTGCCTGCAGGAGTTCCTCAGGTGCGGCCCGGCGGGAGCGGGGGACGGCCGGTGGGGGTGGGAGACGCAGCTGGGGGAGGACCCAGGCCGGAGGCACCCCGGGCCTTTGTCTGCGCCGCGGCCCCGTGACCTCAGGGGCGCCCACCGTGACGTCACAGGGCGGCAGTGACGTCAGGCCCCGAGGGAGGACCCCACGCACTGATCCGTAGGGTCCTGCGTGCCACGCGCCAGGTGGGAAGAATTCCGTGCCTTCCCGCAGGGTGGAGTGGGAAAGGACGCCCTTCCTGATCCGTGGCCGGCCCTTCCCCCTCACCTGAGAGCCAGAACGGCCTCACCCTTGAACTTTGAATCCTGGGAAGAGGAGGACAAAACCCTGTGCCCCGCGCAACACCTTAAGCCTCCGAGCTTTCACCCATCTAAGCTTTTCTGATTCTTCGGATGTTCCGAGAACGGCAGCTATTGTTCTCCCATTTCACAGATGAGGAAACGAGATTGAAATTCAAAGAAAGGCTGTGACTTGCCCACGGTCGCGCAGTTACCTAAAGGCTTAACTGGGGTGTAAGCCCGGCCTGCCTGTGGTCGCACGATAGAGGGAGGACTGCGACGCTCCCGATCTCCTCTGAAACAGGAACCCGTTGGGTGTCCCTCCTTGCCCCTGGGGGTCCTGAGTACCGCGAGTGGTCTAGAAGTCGTGAGGGGGAGGGGGTCGCACCCTGGGTGTGACTGAACGCCCCCTGCCCTCTCCCGACCCAGGTCTTCCGTGGGCTCTTGGGCACTCGTTGAGTTCTGGGCGCCCTGCGGTGTCCTGAGTCTCCTGTCCACGCTGGGACCTGCTCCGTCCGGGGTGTGGGGAGGCAAGAAGAGGGAGCCCCGTGTCGTGGGGAGGTCGTGGGCCAAGAGCGCCGGGGAAGGCTGGGTCAGCCAGTGCCCTGTGTCGGGAGGCTGTTTGCTGAGGGTTCGTGGGGCGCAGGCTGGGAGAGTGCCTCCGGGATTCCGTCCCTCCGTCCTCCGCAGCCCCTTGCCCGGCGGAAATCTCAGCAGGCCCTTTGTTTTCGGTTCCCCGCAGCCTGGGCCGGTCCTGCCCTCACATATGCTCCTTGCACAAGCTGCTGCGCTGCCCGCTCCTCCTTTTCCCTCACCCGCCTCCCTCCTCCCTTCAGTGTACACACACTCCCCTACCTACACACAGCCCCATTGTCTTCTCCCGTGCTCTTCCCCGGCCCTCTGGCTTCCAGATGAGGCCAGCTGAGCCTCCCCGCTCCTCAGCTGACCCACCCTGACTGCCTCGGGGAAGGAACGGGGGAGGGGGCTGCCAGGCTTGTTTCCCTCTTCCGTCCCTCTCTGCTGCTTCTCCCCTCCCCCTCCCGGAAATCCCCTCTTCCTCTCCCACAGCCCCTTCCCCCCATCCTGTCTTCTCCCCTGGGCCTGGGCCTCCACTGCACGGCCTGGAGCCGTCTCTGCCCTTGCCTCCCCACCTCGGCTGGCGCCTGAACTCTGATGCTGAGGCCCGGGAGGGAAGGGATGGTGGGACAGGCCCTGCGCCTCCCACCCTAGCAGCTAGGGTGTCCGTAGCACTGGGGGAACCTTTGTCCTGGCTGGGCCCCAAGCTGCCCAGGCTAATCTTCTGCCTGAAGCCTGGGGACTTGCCTCAGTCCCCTCCCTGACTCCAAAACCACTAAGTCAGCACATTCCTGAAGCAGCCAAGCAGACCCCCTCCCCCACGGCCCACCCCTCTTTCCCTTCTGCCAGCGCTGTACTCAGGTGGGTCCAGGAAGCCTGGTTACCCTGTGGGCACGGGCATACCTCCTCAGTGCCTGAGCATGTATTATTCTTGGCGTTGGCAGCATGCCCAGTAGTAGTCGTGGGGTCACGGGGAGGAGGTGGGTGCTAGAAATCCTTTGAGCACCTGGGCCATGGACTGCCCATGTCCTGCAAAGTGCCGTCATGGACAGGGCTGCCGTGTAGCCTCTGCTTCCGCCTTCATCCTTGCCTGCCTCCCACCTACCTGACTCAGACTTGCCAGAAATGCCATGCCTGAGGGTCTTCAGTCCTGCTGGGTGAGCCCTTGCCGTGCCTAGGCCGTGCCAGGCATGCGTGGCTGGTCCTGGCTAGGGTCAGCAAGGCCATGTTGGCAGAAGGAGGCATGCCACAGGTTCCTTGAGTGCTAACAGCCTGGTGTGGGATTGGTGGAGGAGAGGGAGGGCAGCGGACAGGGTCAGCAGGCTTCAGATGCCTGCCGTGCAGTGACCAGAGTCTTGGCTGTGCTTGCCTGGACAGTTTTTCTTGGACTAGCCTCTCCTCTGTGTACAGCGTAGTAGAAACTGTCCGAGCTGTGGAATCAGACAGACATACCCAGTTCACCCTTGAGCCTCAGTTCTTTGATCTGCAAAATGAGGCACTGAGCCCCTTCTCAGGCAGGTTGTGAGAACTGGTGGGAGTGTAAACACAATACCTTGGAGCGAGCCTTTCCTCCTCTTTGCTTTAGAAGACACACCCACATAGGAGGAGGGGAGAGTTGGGCTAAGGTGGCCCCAAGCTGACCTTTGCCCTGGGTTCTTGGCTGGGCACCCTCACAGGGGCTGGGCAGCCCTGGCTGTTAACCTCAGCCCATCCGTGTTCACCTTCCCCCAACAGCTTTCAGCCCAGCCAATGAAAAGTAACCTGGGGGACTGGGTGGCTGGGCAGCCTGTTCCTTTCGCCGTCCAGCTGCCATCGTGGGGGAGGGGTGCCAGCTGCCACCTGTTGGCCAAATGCTGTCTGAAGCAGCTGCCTCTGCCTCCACTGGACCCAAATCCACCCTCCCCGGGACAGGAGCTGGGATCTTTGGGGGTCCTGTAGAAGTGGGTACCCTCAGGCCTCTACTTGCCCTCTCCGGTAGGGCTGCCTGGGAGCCTGGGAACCGGTCTGGTGAGGGAAGGAGGCGACCCTGCTTGAGGGGGTGGGGCCCAGGGATCTCTCTTCCCATAGTGTGGCGCCTTGACCCTGTCCCCTCCCCCTTCACAGTGAAGGAGTCTTCAAGTGCCCTGAGGATCAACTTCCTCTGGACTATGCCAAGGTGAGTCCACCGTGCCAGGTACAGGCTCTTGCCCTCGGTGGAGGCTGGAGCTGCTGCAGCCAGTGGGCTCGGGGCCAGTGTCAACCCGGTGCTGCGGAATCATGCACCCCTACGAACGTGGCCTGTTCCCTCCCACCAGGCCAGTTCGCAGATGAGGCCCGAGTCTGCCCTGGAGGGCAGGCATAATGCCCAGCCTGTGGGGGTGTACAGAACCGCTCTGTGCCCACCAGAAGTGTCCCCTCCCATTTGGGTGGCTGGCCAGCCCTGTGGCTGAAGGCCAGGGCCCCTGTACCAGGAGGAAGGAAGCAAAGGGTGTGGAGGCTGCCTGGGGCTGGGCAGGCTGATTGGCTGCCGCTCCGAAGGGAACGTCCTGGGCCAGCGTGTTGGGGACCCTGGAATCTAGTGTTAGAGCAGAGACCACCTGCTGCACTCTTTATCCCTGGGCACAGAGGAGAATTTACACCGAGGGGCTGTTGCTGGCTCTAAGGTAGAAAGCTAAGCTGTCTGGGGTGGAGGAGGTGGGAACTGGGGGCTGTAGCAGGCTCTGACCCTGACCAGTTCCCCGCCTACTTGCCCCCAGATCTACCCAGACCCAGAGCTGGAGGTACAGGTACTGGGCCTGCCTATCCGCTGCATCCACAGTGAGGAGGGCTGCCGCTGGAGTGGGCCACTTCGTCACCTACAGGTGAGGCTCTGAAGGGGCCTGGGGTGGGGGGACTGCCCCTGCCTGGGCAGGCACTAACTGTGGCCCCTCCCACCAGGGCCACCTGAATACCTGCAGCTTCAATGTAGTCCCCTGCCCCAACCGCTGCCCCGCCAAGCTGAGCCGCCGGGATCTGCCCGCGCACCTGCAGCACGACTGCCCCAAGCGGCGACTCAAGTGCGAGTTCTGTGGCTGTGACTTCAGCGGGGAGGCCTTTGAGGTGGGTGGGGCCTGGCTGAGGGTAGAGGGAGAGTGGGGCACCTGGTGGCCCAGGGATCCCTTAACTCGGCCCCTCTGGCGTTTCCACAGAGCCACGAAGGTGTGTGCCCGCAAGAGAGTGTGTACTGTGAGAACAAGTGCGGTGCCCGCATGATGCGGCGGCTCCTGGCCCAGCATGCCACCTCTGAGTGCCCCAAGCGCACCCAGCCTTGCACTTACTGCACCAAGGAGTTTGTCTTTGACACCATCCAGGTGAGGCCCTTCCTGAGCTGTGGGCCGCGGGGCAGGTAGCAGGGAGTCAGGCTACTGACTGCTTCTCTCTGCTTCTGTGGCCCTAGAGCCACCAGTACCAGTGCCCGAGGCTGCCTGTGCCGTGCCCCAACCAGTGTGGCGTGGGCACCATGGCTCGGGAGGATCTGCCGGGCCACCTCAAGGACAGCTGTAGCACTGCCCTGGTGCTGTGCCCATTCAAAGACTCCGGTTGCAAGCACAGGGTGAGATGCCTCTCTTCCTTCCTGTCAGCTCTCTTCTTGGTCCTTGAAACCTCAGACATAGGCCCGTAGTGGTCCCTGCTGTGCTGCTCTGAAGCCTCAGCCCTCCCCCTGCTGGCCAGCTCCAGCCTCCTCCTAGAGCCCTCTACCTTCCTCATTCAGAGCTGGGTGCCCACTGCCCTGTACCTGCTCCTCCCCTCTCCCCTGAACTTGCCCCAACTAACTCTCCTCTCTTCCCCCATGGCCTGGGGCTTTGCCAACAGTGCCCTAAGCTGGCAATGGCACGGCACGTGGAGGAGAGCGTGAAGCCACATCTGGCCATGATGTGTGCCCTGGTGGGCCGGCAACGGCAAGAGCTGCAGGAGCTGCGAAGAGAGCTGGAGGAGCTCTCCGTGGGCAGCGACGGCGTGCTCATCTGGAAGATTGGCAGTTACGGGCGAAGGCTACAGGAGGCCAAAGCCAAGCCCAACCTCGAGTGCTTCAGCCCCGCCTTCTACACGCATAAGTATGGCTACAAGCTGCAGGTGTCTGCATTCCTCAATGGCAATGGCAGTGGTGAGGGTACACATCTCTCGCTCTACATTCGCGTGCTGCCAGGTGCCTTTGACAATCTCCTTGAGTGGCCCTTTGCCCGCCGCGTCACCTTCTCCCTGCTGGATCAGAGCGACCCTGGGCTGGCTAAGCCACAGCATGTCACTGAGACCTTTCACCCTGACCCAAACTGGAAGAATTTCCAAAAACCAGGCACTTGGCGGGGCTCCCTGGATGAGAGTTCTCTGGGCTTTGGTTACCCCAAGTTCATCTCCCACCAGGATATCCGCAAGCGAAACTATGTGCGGGATGATGCAGTCTTCATCCGTGCCTCTGTTGAATTGCCCCGAAAGATCCTCAGCTGAGAGCAGACCCAGCTATAGGAAAAAGGGGGGTGGGAAATGACCTCCATCAGGCAGGCTGAGCCTGGAGAGGGGGCCGGACCCCCTTACAGCTGCCTCCGCTGCCTAGGTTCTGTTACCCTGTTCCCCCTCCCTCCTTCCCTACCACCCTCAGGTGCCTCCTTTTGGTGCTTCAGCCCTGGCCTCTGGGAAGAGCAGGTCTTAGGGTCATCAAGGGCTTGGAAACAAGCGATCCCGGGGCCTGTTGCCTAGGATCAGGGCAGACATGCCTTGGTGCCGGCCACACTCTTCCAGGGACTGAGGTGCCTGCTGGTGCTATGTCCCAAGAGCCATAGGGGGGGGGAGGGGGAGTTGGGAAACTGAGGGGTAGTTAAAAGAATCTGTCTTGAGATCTGATGTCTCCTCTCCCCAGCTGTGTCCCCTCTGGTTATTTATTTACTTAGTGCCAGGAGGGCACAGCAGGGGAGCCCTGATTTTTAATAAATCCTGACTTGTATTTATTACCTTGGTTCCAGCCTGACTCATCTGGGTTGCTCAGGGCCCAATTGTGAAGTCAAGGGACCAGTCAGGGACTGCAACTGCTCTGGCCCCAGGATCCAGCTGCCCTGCTGCATCGCCCTCTGGTGGAAGACAGAGGGACTGCACTAGGCTTTGTGTGGCGGACAGTTGCCTGCTGCTGCCCTCTAGTGGTTAGAGGAGGGAGGTGCAGGCTCTGGACGTTTTATAAGGTTTAGAGTCTCTGATCGATACCCCACCAAGGAATAGTGCCTGTGCTCTAGGCAGGTCTTTCGTGGTCTAATGATAATAGCTACCATTTATTGAGTACTTTTGATGTGGCAGGCACTGGTAAGCACTTTATATGCATTATTTAATACAACAGTCAAGTGAAATAGCTTTTAATAAAAGGACCTATCTTAGTGGGCTGTGGTGAAGACAATGCATGTTCCCAGTAAAAATAGTCGGTCCTTTGTATCTGTGGGTTCCACATCCTCGAATTCAATCAACAGTGAATTGGAAATATTTGGGGAAAGTTCCAGAAAGTTACAAAAAGCAAAAGTTTTTGGCCACTCATGGGCAAATCTACATAGTATTACATTGTATTAGGTATTATAAATAATCTAGAGTTTAAAGTATACCAGAGGATGTGTATAGGTTACTTGCAAATCCTATGCTATTTTATATCAGGGACTTGGTGAGTTTCTGTATCCGCTGGCGATTCTTAAACCAATTCCCGGTGGATACTGAGGGGTGTCTGTGAGTGCTTTATGAATGTTAGTCTAACTCCAAAGCCCTGCCCACACCCAGGGACTCCTAAGCTGTGCACAGGGGGCTTCAAATTTTCTCATCCATACTTACTTTTCATACAGGCCTCAATGGGTACCTATGATTATCCACATTTGACTGGTGAAATAGGAACAGGAGTGAATTGACTTCAGTGATCTTTCAGCTAGTTCGGGGCAGGGCCTGGATTTTTTTTTTCCCCCGTCACTGGATTGTTTTAAGCTCCAGCAGTCACTAGAAGATTAGCTTCCTTTAATTTTGGCAGTAGATTTGGTTTTGGATCCTTGCTGTGCTTGCTTTTTTGACAAGTTACTTAGCTACATGGGGCATCCTTACTCTCACTGGTAAAATTATAGTAATCCTGCTAGATTCGTAAAGATTAACTCATCAGCATAAAGTGCCTTACTCTTGTTTGGCCCTGAGAAGGGGCCCAGTGTATGGGAAGTATTGTTTAGTATGGAGAAGGTTCAAGGAAGGGCTGTAGCCTGTCTTTTCTACTTTCCCAGAGACTCAGGTGAAAAGAGCCCTTATCAGAAGGTGATAGGAAAGGCCTGAGCCTGAGACAGCCAGCCCGGGGAACTAACCAACTTAAGCCTTCAAAAGGTCAAATTCACTGATCTGGGGAGAGATGAAGCCCTGGCTGCCTTGCTGAGAAAGTAAAGATGGCTCTTTCATCTAAACTGTCGTGGTACTGTGACGTCCGGAAGCTGGTAGAGAAGACCATGGGCTCTAGCAGGGGAAATGCCTTCACCTAAGCACGGGCTTCACACAGCAACAGGTAGAACCACTCTTCTGCAGAAGCCTTCCAAGAGAAGCCAGAACCCCTGGGTCAAGCTTGGGCTCCCTCTGCTGGCAGCACTGTACCACTGCACCATTCCAGGCGCTAGGTTCACAAAGGCGGCTGCTGCCGCCTTCAGTTGCCTGCAGTGGATATTGCGATTGACCACATACCCAGGCCTAGCCCTCATTCAGTGCCTTTGCAGGCAGTCATAATTGCTTGTGGAACTCAGGCCGGACTTTGCCTCAGAGCGTGAGCTGGGCTCAACTCAGCCATCTGCTCTGTCTAGCCCTGTGACCCTAGGCTGACTGCAGGTCTCATTTGACACAGGCAGGAGAGGGCTTTCCTTCACAGGGATGGGGTGAGGAGTAAAGGAGGCAAAGCACCTTCACAGAAGGGCACCCCACAGAAAAGGGCATGCTCAGGAGAGTGCTTTCAACTCGAGCCACCTAACCATCTGATTCCACCCTCACTGAGTCCCACAACCTGTGGGATCCTTCCTTCCCTCCATCACATCTTAGCCCAGACCCAAATGCAGCAGAAAGTGGAGAGGGAGGAGGGGACGTAAATAGCTCTTGGATTTTTTTTCCCCTGCAGACAGAAGAAAGTTCTCCCATCAGTACTCAACCCTGAAGATTCAAACCACCAAGAGGGCCACTTCTCATGCTACAGATCACACCACCTATTACTTCCACCTGCCAGAGGTCCTCAGCTTCCAAACTGTTCGAGGTGGGAGAAGGTTGTGGGGTGGGGGGAAGCGTCGTTTAGTCTTAAGCTGGCTTATTAGCAAACCAGGTCCCCGTTTTTCAGTGACGGATAGTCCTTGGAGTGAAAGTGGCATTACATTGAACTGGACCTCCAGTGAGGGGCAGCGAACCATACTTAACCAAATCCCACCAAGCCCCCTGCAGCCCTGCCTAGGGAGAGGGCCAGTTACCCAGGTGCCCTCCAGGGGCTGACTGAACACACCTGGTCTGGGATAATGGAGTGGGAGGGCTTCTGACAGGAACAAATACTATAGGGGTCCCCTTAAAATGAGAAATTACTTCCCTTAATAAGACATATTAAAAACCGTTAAGAAAGATCATCTCAAACACTGACAGCATTAAACGAATAGGACAAGATCAAAGGTGAGTTTTTTCTTTTTACTGGTTTATAATAATCTTAAAAACCCCATCACACCCATAAACCACCACAGGTGAGAAGATGAGGGAGATGGAGAATGACTGCTACAGTATGTGGGCGGCGTGGGGATCCGGGTATTTTCTAGGGGCAGTGTGGAATGGAGGCAGGGGGTGTGGATAGGAGGCCCTGGCTTGGACCCTTATTGCTGGTTGGGGGTTGGCTGGCAGAGGGGGAGAGGGGCTCAGGGTGAACTAGGAAACATCTCACACCAAAGGCGAGGGTAGCTGGGGGGACAGGGGGGTCACAGTACATTTTCCATGCAGACTAGGGGTGGGAGTGAGAGCTTCAGAGGCTTGCACCCCTACACAGGAAGAGATGGGTTTGAGGTTTGATTTTAAGTCCCCAAGTTGGTGTCTGGTCCAATTTCCTAAAATGGCAGCTCACCTTTCGGGGAGAGGCATTGGAAAAAATTACAGCAAAAATATCTGGTTTGGAGATCAAGCAAGGGATAAGGGGAGACAATGGTGTTCATTCAGAGAATTTAACTCAGAGAAGCGAGAACTGGAAGGGGCCCCTGGGTGAGATGGTGGCCAACACACAGGGAGAAGGCATCGCACCAGAAGCTGCAGGTGCTCCTGGGGGCTCAGGACAGGGAGGTGCCAGTGTTCACAGACGGCAGGAAAAAACCATTGGGAACAATGAGTTAGGACTTCATGTTGCTATCATTTGGCATAACACAATCAGGCATTTTTTTCCTTTTTTTTCTCTTTTTAAATATAAGGCAACTTGCCAACACACAATTTTAAAAACTGGTCTTCAGTCACATTTACTTCAGATCACTAGAGAATTTCTGGCTAAAGAACAGTGGATAGTATAGTAAACAAAACCCCAAATCTTAAATAAGAACATCAGCTCACATTCCCCAGAGACAAGAGGAAAGGGTGGGGCTTATTTGGTTTAAAAAAAAAAAAAAAAGCCCAACTATGCATCTTTAACAGAAGGGTGCAAAACATTACAACAAAACATAATCTAAGTTTAAAGTTACAGAAAAGTTTTAAATTTCTAGCCAACTAATTGTCACCTGGGAATGAGACCTGGAGCATGGAGTGGGTGAAGAAAGGGCGAGGGGCAGAAGGGGCTGTTTCCAAGGGAGGCCCCTCTCCAGCTGTCAGAACCATGCTCATTTGGTAAAGGAGAATTCAAAGAGCTTAAGGCTTTGTGTTTTCTTCGTTAAACTGAGGGGCTGCGAAAGGTGATTAGACAGTGAATGCACCTGTGGGGCCGCTCACACACATTGCTACTCAAACCCACACTACATTCATACAGAAACAGGACGTTTAAAACTTACAGCGTAGAGCAATATTCTTAGCCAGTGTAGAGAGAACCAAATGCACTTTTTTTTTTCAGTGTTTTTAATTCCAAACTCCAATGTGATCATCCCATACCTACTACCTAATCCCTCAAGAAAGACTTTTTTGTTTTGTTTTGCGTTTTTTTTTGAGGGGGGGTGGGGGATGAGGGCAGCAGATGACTTAGGAGAGAGCAGCGAGACAGGAAGGTCTTGGGTATGCTGGATGGTCTCGGCATTTCTCTGGGCAGGGAAAGGGAGTCAGGAACCAAGGTATCAATCCAAACACAGGTTTTTTTCCCCTCGGTCTCAAGGCTATGGCCACGTGCGTGCAGGATGCCCCTGAGTGTGGCAAGGACAAGTGCAGTGGCTTTGGGATCAATGCAGACGTAAAACAAAGCCTTGAGGAAAGGAGAAGGGCTGGGAGGAGATGCAGACTGGGTCAGTTTTGATTTGAGGTCTTTGGGTAAACAAGGAATTGGCTTTCAGAGCACTTGGGAGGTCTGGCTTCTTAGTCCCAGAGAGACAGACAGGGAGAGACCTAGCTTAGGTGGCTGGGCACCGACAGCTACCTGACCTAAGGGGCCCTTCCCTTAGCCCACGCCTCAGTCCAAAGAGAAACAGTGAGAGGTGCAGGAACAGACAAAAGGGGGCTGGTGGGAAATGGCCAGGGGCGGGTGGGGGGAAAAACTGCACTGATAGGCAGGCATTGGAGAGAAAAGCCTGAAGTTGGGATGAGGTCCCAACATAAACCCAAAAGTTGCTGGGGCTGGTAGAGGGGAAGATGAGAGCAAAGAGGATCCCCCTCTGTCCTCAATTAGATCCCACTAAACTCCCTTTCTTAGACATCTAAGAATGATCACGTTGGAGCACTGAAACTTTGAAACTATCCAATTACTCAAAAGTAAGACTAAACCTAGGAGGGTGACGTATGATGTGTAGCTTGTGGAGGGCACCAGGGCTACCTATCTATACCCAGGGTGCTGAATATGAAGATTTCGACTATCTGTGGGATCAGGGGCTCGGCTGCCAGGGGCTCGGTGGGCCTTGCTCAGCATGGCCAGGCTCTGGTCTCGGAAGCAGGCCTGCGGGAAATCCCCGCTTAGGTAATCCACTGTCTGCACCAGGCTGTTCTGGCTTGCCACCGGACCGCCCCCGGTCCCTGCCCGGTAGTGGGCCCCAGCCGCCGCCGCCGCACAGTCGAGGGGTGCGCCTGCAGGCTGCCCACTGTGGAACGGCATGGCGAGGTCCTGAGACCCCGAGCTGTCGCTATTGGGAGTGGGCAGGATGTTGTTCCACAGGGGCTGGAAGTAGTGACCATTAGGGTAGGCCAGTGGGGCTGCCAGGCCGTTGACTGGTGGGGACGGGGTTGGCTTCTCCAGGGGTGGCTTCAGATGGAAGGCCTGCGCCATGCAGAGTTCCTGCGGGTAGGCGGGGGCCTTGCCCACGAAGCCAGGCCCCGCCAACTCGCGTCCTGCCGCGTGCTTGCCTGTCAGGCCAGGGGCCTGCGTCCCGCCGGCCTCACTGCACATCTGCTGTAGGTGGGCCAGCTGGTGCTGGTTCCAGGCGACTGGCTTGAGGTCGCTAGGGTAGCCAGTGGGGGCTCGAGAGATGCCCGAGGGCAGGTTGACAGGGCCTGCAGCGGGCAATGCGGCTGCGGCCGTGTGGGTGTGCTCCATGGGATTGACCACACATGAAGGCATTGGTGTGGGGACGCCGTGGGTCGACACCCGAGTGCTTGCATTGATGAGCAGACTGCGGCTAATGGGGCTGGGGTTGGCGATCTGGCCCTCACACACTGAGGTAGTGCTGATGCCTGCCCTCGTCTGGCAAAACTGGCTGATCTGGTGCACGATGCTGCTCAGGTCCGGGGGCTGGCTGTGCTGCAGGGTGGCCGCCATGGAAAGGGGGATAGTTGAGGTAGACACGGTCACATTCGGGGGGGCGTCTGAGTCTGGCATCTTCCGGCCTCCATGCAGCAAGGGAGTGGGGAGGTGCTGGAGACCCTGGTGAGACAGGGCCTGAGGGTGGACCAAGCCCTGGGTTGGGGCCATAGGCTGAGGGGGGCCCAGGCCCTGAGGCTGCTGGAGGCTCTGAGGGTGGGACAGCGCCGGGGGTGGCGGGATACCCTGAGGGTGCTGCAGCGTCTGGGGAGGGGCATGGGCCAGGGTCTGTGCGTGCTGCAGGGCCTGCTGGCGGGCCAGAGCCTGGGCCTGGGGGTGGGCTAAAGTGCTGGGTGCCACAGTAGCATAGGGCGCCACTGGGGGGTTCATGATGGCCTCAGGGAGCAACCGGGCTCGGGTGCCGTCAAAGTCCTTGAGTATGCTTTTGGCTGGCACTTTGACAATGGCAAGCAGGCCTGCCTTGGTGGCAGCCTGAGTCGGGTAGGGGCTGTAGCGCTGGGCTGATGTGTCGAGGCCGTTCACAGTACGACGAACGTGTTTCCGCTGGGGAACCTTCACACTGTTGGGGAAGATTTTTATAGTCAGTGGGTTGTTTGCGACCTTCTTAGCATACGCGTCCAATTCGGCTGGGGTAGGATAGTGAGCAGTTCTCATTTTCTGTGTAGTGTCCCCTAGAGAGAGAAGGGGAAGGAGAGCAAAGAAGGAGACGGAGCTCATCAGTGCCAAGCCAACCAGCCCTTCTAGATTTCCCATTTGAGGGCCTGAGGGGCAGGGCGAACTAGGCTGTCATCTCTAGTCTTCCACTGAGACCCAGCCTCAGCCCCCACAAAAACAAGCACTGCTCACATTTAGTGAGTACTTCTAATGGACCAGGTCTTGTGCTGAGTGACAGGCTATCTCAACGAATCTTTGCTACTGCTTTAGGAGGCAGGCGCTATCGTGGTATTCCCACTTTACAAGTGAGGTCACTAAAGATCAGAATAGCAGAGCAACTTGCAAAAGTCTCGTATCTTAGAGAGCCAGAACTTGGCCAATTCTCACATGGAATTCTCTCCAAGTTCCTACCAGCCCATCCTGGCCTGGGGGTTGAAGGTTCTAAGCAGAGCTGTTTGTCAGGGCCACACAGTCCCTGTCCCATGACACCCTGAGGAAGAGGGTACCCAGAACGACTCCTCTACAGTCTGCAGTTGCCAGTGAGGCATCAACTTTCTCTCTGCCTTGGCAGCTGGGGCACCGTGCCGACTGGGAGGGCATCCTGGCGCAGCAGACAGGATGCTTCTTTTTCAGGGGCAGAGGAGGAAGCTGCCAACATCCCTTCCCCATCCCCAAGTCACAAGTTCACTTTTGTTTACAGCTTACTCTAAGCCTGACTGGGTGAAGATCAAAAGGCTTTATTTATTTCCTGTGGGGGTGACAATAATGACAGGGCAGCAGGGAGGGAACTGAGGAGAAAGGATTCAGAGAATCTTTAAGTCCTGAGAGCCAAAAATAGTCTGTATTCTGCCCTTGTGAGCTGTCACTTTCCAAAATGAAAGAGGAAAAACCTGCCTTCTTTGGAGACTGCGGAAACGCCGCTCAATGGGCCGCATTAATGCTAATGGTCTCTTTGTTCCCATCTCCAGTTGCCTCCCGTCAGGGGGCTCCAGCGGATGTCGTGCTTCCATCAAAAAGGAAAAGGTCTGAGAACAAGAGCTCTTTAAGGATGCCAGGCTGCTGGCAAGGGGTCTCTGCTCCCTTCTCCCTCTCTCTGGGGAGGGTCTCCCCTGAGTATACACAGAAGGTGCTTAATAAAGGCTTGCTGAGTAAGTACACAGACTGCCCAGAGCAGGAAAAAAAAGGGGACTGGCTGGGAGCCTTGGCTCAGCTAGCTGGTTCCCTCCCTACTTCCTCCCCTTCTAGGGGGCAGCCAGGGCAGACCAAGGACTGAGCTGGCCAAATGCCTGGCTTGTGGCCTCAGCTGGCTTGGCCCAGAGGAGACCCCATTCAGAGTCATGTCGCTGGGCATCAACTGGAACAGAAGTAGTCTAGTGAGTGTGCTAGCAGGAAAAGGGCACAGCTGCCTGCGTTAGGTGACACTGCTGGTTGGCTGGCAGCAACTGCTTAGAAACTGCTGCTCTTGGAAGCAAGAAAAGAAAGCTCAAGTCCAGAAGAGGCAGAGAGATCCGGACCCATGCTCAACGAGGTAGAACTTAGCAAAAAGGGTACAGAAAGGAAAAGGTTTGTGCTTTCGAACACAGGCACAACGCCTTGAACTTAGTAGGCACTCCCACATATTTAAGGCTCTGCTTTATTTACTGAGTACAGAATAGTTGCTCCATTCATAAACGAAATGTTTGTAAGATGGCTGATTTGAAGGACTGATTTAGAAGGATGAATGTGACAGTGACAACTGAAGGCTGGAAGCAGAGGGAGGCAGAGAGGCCTGGAAGTCTCCCACCCACTAGGTAGCACTAGCTGGCAAGGAGGTCAAAGCCTGGAGAACAGAGTTCTGCGGCTTCTTATAAGCCACTGACCCTTAATAGGCTTCAGACTCTACAAAGTGGGGCCGTTTTCTGACCAGTTTTACATTCTCCTGGACAAGAAGACAGCAAAAAAGTCTGGGATCACTGACAGATCTTCCTAAACTCAAGGCACCAGAATTCCATTAGAAGCTGCCCTGGTCAGCCACTGTACTCTTGTGTGACTGATCAAAAACGTGACATTCCTAGCTCAGTGTCTTCCTTACCCAGAGCAAACGTGTAGTAAGTGCCTGGTAAGTGTACTTGTCTGACTGAACAACTGGGACTCGGCTGAATAATGGGAGTCTGAAGCTGCTGGGTTTCAGTTCGGACAGGAAAGGAAGGTCCGCTCCTCCATGTTGGAAGAGCTTTCCTCCATGCTGATGGGCTTCTCTCTCTGAAGGTCAGGGAAGAGAGACTGGTACAGCGGCTTGCTGAATAATAGAGCTCCTTTGCTCCAAGTCAACATCAACTCCAAGGCTGGTTTTTTCTAGCAGAGGCAGAGGTACTGATGGCTTGGCCTCAGTCAGAAGTATGGAGTGGGACACCACACCGATTAGTTCTCTCTGTCCTGCGTCCACTGATGCTGACAGTGGTGATGAGGTGAGGTGAGGGGCGGGAAGGGTGGACACAGGCTACAGTATGTTAAGGAAGAATCTCAAGGATGAGATGAGCATACTGGACAAGAAAGAGGCCACATTCTGGGAGTCCAACACCACCCACCTCATGTACCAGATTTCAGCCCAACCCTGAAAAAAGAGCCAAGTTTTCCTCAGTACTTTATCTCAGTCCCCACAGAGGCACCCTGAAGACTTTCTTTCTTCTGCATCATCTTCCTCTAAATGCACAGCTAACACAGATACTACAACTTTGTAAGCAACTTATTTAAATATCTGGTACCAATGGTGTCATTAATTGAGACATAAGGCAGTGTAGAGAACAGAGACTCTGTGGTTAGAAAAAAAGAGATCCAGATTCGAGCACTGGCTTTATTATCTGACTACTCAGTCTCTCTCTGTCACTCCTCATTTATAAACAGGGATGATACCTGCTGTCCCACCTCACAGAATTACTAAGCTCAAGAGATCCAATGAATGGGAAATGCTCTGTGAACAGGAACTATGACTGTCAATAGTTATTATTCAAGGATAGCAGGTTTGGCTGAGTCTGCCCACAGACGGGACAAAGTAACCTGACCACGGAAGCCCTAACTGCAGTACCTCCTGGACTTGAGTCTGAGCATTACATGTAGTAGAGAAAGCGCTGTTGTCTATTCCAGGAACTGGGGGGATCTCCCTGAATCCAGGCTTCCCTGCAAGGACCTCCCTGTTTATCCTTCTGTTTTGTAGATCAAAAGACATGGGTGGCTTATTGCAGCAGGAACCTCTAACCTGTGGAGAGACACAGGCAGTGTGTGTCAAATACAGGCTTTGGAGTCTGACCCAAGTGTGAGTTCTAGCCCAGTCACTGAATAGTAACGTGACATTGACAAACACTCTCATCCTGAAAAGAAAGATAAGAGAGTCTCCCATATGGAATTACTGGGGAATGAATGAGAACATACATACAAATATTCAAGATAGTGCCTGGCATATGGTAAGCACTCAACAAATGTTAGCTAATGTTTCTGATATTTCTCTGTAGTTTATCCAGTCACTGGGCCAATTCACCATTTCCAGGTCTTTCCACTAGGGGGCAGGTAAGCATACAGAGAAGTAGTAAAAAATTAATTGCGATACTTGCCCTAGGCCCCAAAACTCTACAATGAAAGAGGTCTAAAAGATGATCTGGGGCTTCCCTGGTGGCGCAGTGGTTGAGAGTCCGCCTGCCGATGCAGGGGACACGGGTTCGTGCCCCGGTCTGGGAAGATCCCACATGCCGCAGAGCGGCTAGGCCCGTGAGCCATGGCCGCTGAGCCTGCGCGTCCGGAGCCTGTGCTCCGCAAGGGGAGAGGCCACAACAGTGAGAGGCCCGCCTACCGCAAAAAAAAAAAAAAAAAAAAAAGATGATCTGACGACCAGGGATCTTTGGTCATTTCAACCACTCTACCCAGAAATATTTACCAGGCCACCCTATCTACATACCTGACTGTGAGCTGGAAAAACAGGAGCAGAGGCTTGGGGTTAATGAAGAAAAAAATGTTCAAAAACACATTTTCTGGGGAATTGGGAGAAGATGGGTCAGGAGAAAATAGACTTCGCAAGTACAGAGTTCCAAAATGGCTGAGGTCTCTCAAAGCAAGTGACATTATGGAATAACAATCGAGAAAAGTTCTAGGAGGGCATCCACCTAACCACAACTGTGGTCTTCTACCAAGTGCAGGACCCACCCAGAGGCAAGATGTCCTTTAATCCAGCCTGAACTATGGCAAATTATACTTCTAGGTTGGAAAATGCATCACATCCTCCTATACATGTAGAAGAGGAAGGGGAGAAGAGAAAATGTTGGCATTTGAAGGGAACAATCCTGTAATTCTGTACATAAGGCAGCTCAAGCCTGAGGAAAAGTGATTAGCCAGGTGACTGACAGTGCTGGGCCAAGAAGCCACGTATGCCCTCTCCTGACCCCAGACCCATCTCCCCTGCCTTGAGCTGACTCTTAAAATATAAAGTATATTAAGCTACACACTCTTGCACTGTTGGTGGGAATGTAAATTGATTCAGCCACTATGGAGAACAGTATGGAGGTTCCTTAAAAAACTAAGAATAGAACTACCATAGGACCCAGCAATCCCACTACTGGGCATATACCCTGAGAAAACCATAATTCAAAAAGAGTCATGTACCACAATGTTCATTGCAGCACTATTTACAATAGCCAGGACACGGAAGCAACCTAAATGTCCATCAACAGGTGAATGGATAAAGAAGATGTGGCACATATATACAATGGAATATTACTCAGCCAGAAAAAGAAATGAAACTGAGTTATTTGTAGTAAGGTGGATGGACCTAGAGTCTGTCATACAGAGTAGTAAGTCAGAAAGAGAAAAACAAGTACCGTATGCTAACACACATATATGGAATCTTAAAAAAAAAAAAAAAAAGGTTCTGATGAACCTAGGGGCAGGACAGGAATAAAGATGTAAACATAGAGAATGGACTTGAGGATATGGGGAGGGGGAAGGGTAAGCTGGGACAAAGTGAGAGAGTGGCATGGACATATATACACTACCAAATGTAAAATAGATAGCTAGTGGGAAGCAACTGCATAGCACAGGGAGATCAGCTCGGTGCTTTGTGACCACCTAGAGGGGTGGGATAGGGAGGGTGGGAGGGAGACGCAAGAGGGAGGGGATATGGGGATATATGTATTTGTATAGCTGATTCACCTTGTTATACAGCAGAAACTAACACACCACTGTAAAGCAATTATACCCCAATAAAGATGTTAACAATTTTTAAAAAAACGTATATTAAGCTATAAATATCAGTACCCCATCCCCTCACCAGATCCGAGTTCTGTGTTTTGAGCAACTTTTAAGACCCTCCCTAGGATGGGGGCAGGGAAAGGCTGAATAGCAGTTACAAAACTGGTTTTAAGGTCTCTACAGCTGATAGGCCTGGGCTCTGAGCAGCTCCTAGGCTGCTGGTTTCCAAAGGAGACAGCTTATAAGACAGCTTATCTCACCTTAATGGTAAATGCTTAATGCGAAGAGCTAAGTCACAACACAGGATTTTCTTCTTTTTTAAATTTTTGGCCGCACTGTGTGGCCTGCAGGATCTTAGTTCCCCAACCAGGGATCGAACCCACGCCCCCTGCAGTTGGAAGCACAGATGGCCAGGAAAGTCCCAGGATTTTTTTTTCTTACACATTTTGGGAGAGGAAAGAAGAAAGTAAGTGGGCTTAAAAACACCACTGGGTTTTCTCCTCTGCAAAAGTTTAGGTGTTAAGGAGAGCAACAAGAGAGTCAAAGGGATTCAAATTCACTGTCCCCTAAACGGACAGGGAAGCCTGAAACCAGGGGAAAAGGATACCTCAATTCTTGAATAGAGATTTGGGACAGTGGTTGGCAGAGGCTACTTGGGGACTGCTTTGGGGAGAAGGGCGTGAAGGTCCAAAGTCAGCAACTAAGATAAAGCTGCCAATTTACCTTTCTTCCCAAATGGTCCAGCCCTTGATAGCGTGTCTCTGGGTGAAGCTGTCAGCGTATGCTAAGGGACCTAGAACAGTGAGCTGCTCTTTGTTACCTTATTGCGTGCTTCTGAGCACATTCCCTCCCCAGTTGTGTGCCTGGAAGTCTGGAAACAGTCACAATGCAGTGAGCATGCAGATTTGGGTGGCCAAGGAGCCCAGACAACTTTCTCACCCAATTATCATTTAGTAAGAAAAGCCGGGGAAGAGCTGGGACAGCAGAGCTGGCCTATTGTGTCAAGCAGCTGCAGAAGGAAGACTGTCACCTTCAGCTTTGTCGTTACGCAAGTTGGATTCACTCGCCAAATTCTAGAACTAGCCAGGCTCTGAGTCTTACTCTCCCTCAAAGAAAGGAAGTCAAGAGGCCAGACCATTTTTAACTTCTGAAGATGATCTCACAGAGCAGGCGGCGGCAAACTACAGCCTGCAAGCCAAAACCCAGCTGCTGTGCTTTTGTAGAAAGTTTTACTGGAGCATAGCCACACTCGTTTGTTTACATACTGTCTGCGGTTGCCTGTGCCCTACGACAGCAGAGGTGAGTACATGTAACAGAGACCATATGGGATGATCCACAAAGCCTAAAATATTTGCTATTTGACAGAAAAATTTTGCCAACATCTCTCATAAAGGATTCAGGTAAGGTGCTGAAGCTCCTTTTCTATTAAAGGGTAAGCCTAGATGCCTCATTGATTTTCCCTTTTTACTCTGAAAGGAAAGTCTATTCCAAATTTAGGGCTATTTTTACACTTGAAGATGCCGTACATGGTAATAAGCCAGGAATAGACTCTTTTCCTTGCACATGATGTAGTACAGGGATAGAAGGTAGGAATCTGGGAAAATACAAAGTATAAAGCCCCAATTCCAGCCAATGTAAGACAGGAATCTAACAGTTCTCCAAAACTCCATCTTATAGCAAGTATATTAACAGGAACACGCCCAGAGAGACTGAGCAAGCTTCCTTCCTATCCATTCTGGAGGCGAAAGCTTCTTTACTTGCTGTGAACTGAGGGCCACATCTCAGAAGGCAGACAGCAAAGCCAAAGGGAACTGTCTATTTCCATGGCAGAGAGTGCTCAGAGAGCTCAAAACAACAGAACAGTGGATACAGTTTGTTTCAGAGATACAGTAAGTAATCTGGACTGTGAGTTTTCATTCAATTCCTCATGGGGGTTCAAATTGAAACACTTCTTTGATATATATATCTTGTAAAACTCCTTATAGCCTTATTGCTTAACAGATAGCTATCAACAACAATTAAAATTAAGATGATACACACTGGGGAATTCTAGTATTTAAGAGGACTTCTCAGGACTTCCCCAGTGGTCCAGTGGTTAAGAATCCGCCTTCCAATGCAGGGGACACAGGTTTGATCCCTGGTTGGGGGAACTAAGATTCCAAATGCCGCAAGGCAACTAAGCCTGCGTGCTCTGGAGCCCGCGCGCTGCAACCACTGAGCCCGCGCGTCGCAACAAAGATCCTGTGTGCTGCAATGAAGACCCGACCCAGCCAAATAAACAGAATAACTAACTAAATTAATTAATTTAAAAAAAAAGAGGATCTCTCTGATCAGAGAAGTGTCTCACATTGTTGACAAGTTTTGCAGCTGCTTTCTTGCTGTCTGTGCTGAAGAATATCTTGGAGGTACCAAAATTCATGGTCAGTGTACCCCAAATGTGCCTCTGGTATAGCTCAAATGTAGGGAAAAAATAAAGGATCACATCCTTCCCTGGGATCCAGATTACTTACATTTCTGAAGTCCAGTGTTCATCTGCGTGTGAGAAAGAAGCTGAAAGGACAGGTCACCTGGCCCTGGTAGACAGGCTAGCATGGCAGACCAGCATCAACACAACATGAGGCAGTCACTCACACTGTAATGACAAAAAAACAAGGTCATGGAACACAAGGCAACTCACTCAAGGAAGATACCAGGGACATCGGATATGAGCAACAGTGGTCCAGGTTTAGACAGATAAACAATTTAATTAGTAGCATGTTGGTTGAAAATATATCTATGTCTTTATCTGTAGCACAATTTGCTCTCAACTATTACTATGGCTCCAATATTTCAGTCAGCACAGATGCTTGGGTGGGGAAAATAAAAACTAGAATATACCTATCCACACAAACAACTGAAGGTCTTTATGTTCACAAGCTGTAGATGCACTCGTTTGGCATTTGCATTTCCTGTAGACTGCCTCTCCGTACTGCTTTTGGATAAGCCCATGTGGCTGCCAGATAAATGGCATCTGGCTTTCATCTGTGCCCCAGCTGAGGCTGAAGCAGAAAGGCTAGGGCACAGTCTAACTGAGGTGAAGGAAAAGATGATTTCTCCCTGAAAACAGAACAACGTTCCTGAAGAGAGCTCGCCCTCATAGGGCCCAGCTCAGTCTACTCTCAGCCTTGGCTGGCAGCTGGGGCAGTCAGACATTTCCAGAGTCAGTACGGTATGTGAGTTGCAAAGGCACCCAAAGTCCAACTTATGACCCCAGTAATCTGAACTTACTTTGTTTTTGTTTTTGGCCACACCCCATGGCTTGCAGGATCTTAGTTCCCTGACCAGGGAGTGAACCTGAGCCCTCAGCAGTGAAAGGGCGGAGTCCTAACTACTGGACCGCCAGGGGATTTCACCTGAACTTACTTTTAAAAAGAGGAAGGAGCAAAGCATCCTAAGAGACAAATTAACTACTATTAAAGCAAACTGTTTGTATGTTTCTAGGGATTCACCTTGTTATTGCCTTTCACACAATTAGACCTCCAGAACCCAAAAAAAGAAAAACATTGCTTTGCTCCCCGGGTAAATCAAGGAGGTGGTAGGCTGCCAGCAGCCCTCTTTGGGCAGGCAATCCTGACACTGTATCAAGATGGCACGGTTTCATCGGTGAAGTCTTCCAACAAGACATATATAGCCAAAGCAAGCAGACACTGAAGTAGCCTTCTGTAGGGAAGGAAGCCTTGTCAACAATTTAACCTCCCTGTGTACCAAGGACCAAGCTTTTTCCCAAACAACTATAATGTACTAAAACACATTAAATTCCTTTCCCATACTGCAAACCCCGGAAATCAAGGTAGCATATTAAGGCTTTAGATCACAACAAAAGAGGAATGGGGGAAAGCTCAAATGTTAAACAAAGACCACAAAACCTCTTTCTTTCCCTTAAAGGGCCCTCTCAAGTATGTGAAACTACCTTGTCACGATGAATATCAGAGAGCTCCAGCTGGAAAGGCCAGGTAGCTGAAAAGATACTTTGTAAAAGGGGCTACTCAAACTGTGTCTAAGATAGCAAGTGCAGAAAGAACTGAAGAGTGAATGCCTCAATGAGAATGGAGCTGCCCCAGAGTTCTGGCACGGATTCAGTCTTTTCAGGTCTCTGGTGGGTGGGATGACAGTATGAACACAGTGTGCCAACTGCAGTGCCTCAAGAAATAAAAAGTCTTCTGTTAGGGTCAAATGACTGAGGTACTGCTCACATCCCTTCCCTTTGAATGCTGATCTCTATTTAATAAACTCTCCCCTATGGTCCTAATATAGCTGAGGGCAAACTCCAAGGAAAGGAAGAGAATTAACAAATACTGGAGCCTAATATTGTGAAATGGACTGTGTGAGGGGCTTTAGTAATGTTTTCTTATTTATTTATTTAGATATGTATGTATGTATGTCTGCCTGCACTGGGTCTTTGTTGCGGCGAGCGGGGGCTACTCTTCGTTGCAGTGTGCGGGCTTCTCATTGCAGTGGCTTCTCTTGTTGTGGAGCACGGGCCCCAGGAGCGCAGGCTTCAGCAGTTGTGGCTTGCGGGCTCTAGAGCGCAGGCTCAGTAGTTGTGGCGTACAGGCTTAGTTGCTCCGCGGCATGTGGAATCTTCCTGGACCAGGGCTCGAATTCGTGTCCCCTATGTTGGCAGGCAGATTCTTTTTTTTTTTTTTTTGCGATACGCGGGCCTCTCACTGTTGTGGCCTCTCCCATTGCGGAGCACAGGCTCCGGACGCGCAGGCTCAGCGGCCATGGCTCACGGGCCCAGCCGCTCCGCGGCATGTGGGATCTTCCCAGACTGGGGCACGAACCCGTGTCCCCTGCATCAGCAGGCGGACTCTCAACCACTGCGCCACCAGGGAAGCCCGGCAGGCAGATTCTTAACTACTGCGCCACCAGGGAAGTCCTAGTGATGTTTTCTTAATTAGGTCTCCCAACCTTTCTTGGAAGTAGGCAATAAATTCACTTGTCATCTCATCATCTCTAGCCTGTATTACTACAGCAGCCTTCTAAATGGTCTCTCTGTTCCACCCTTGCCCCATCACCCAATCTATTCTCCACATAGCAGCCAAACTAATTTATTTTTTTAATTGGAAATCATATCAGCTCAAAAATCTCCAATGACTTGCCATCTCACTTAGAATACAAAATCCTAACACGGCCCACGAGGCCTTCCATGCTCTGTCACATGATCATTACCTCTCCAACCTCATCCTCTAACCTCCCCTGCCCCTCTTGCTGACTCTACGAGCCAGCACACCCCCACCTCCAGGCTTTGTAATTCATCTGGAAAGCGGAGATACTGTGACGATGGGGGTACAAAAAACACATTCATTGAGCTCTCTTGCAGACACACTCTCTCCCTGTACTTTCTGGAAGGAACCAATCTATGAATGATCACTGTAATCTCTGATATACCTAGTAAATCTTGATGCCTTGCAACCAAGAAGAGACGAGTGGAGGTTGTGGATCCTAAGAGTTGACTGTAACATACTGCCCTTCAAGCCACAACTCTGGATTTCAAGAGGCAGAACAAGAGAGAATTAAGTCAGCTAAACTGTGGCAAAAGGCATTAATGGATTTACTGACAGCAAACAAAGGAACAAAAATAAGAGGTGACTTCTGTAAAGACTCCAGAAAGTCAGTTTTTAGTTTGTGCAGGAAGAAGTAAATGAATAAGAAAGACACCAGAGCTTGGGACCCTCTATGATTATGTTCCCAACCAGAATCACCCAGCAAGTCTAGACTACTCTTCAGCTCTTACTGGCATTAACTGGGCTGCTAAGAGTACAGCTCTTAGTTAGTGCACCTTTCTTTAAGAGTTCTGCCATCCTTAATTTTCAAGCCCCCTGAGCAGTTTCACTGAAGTCAAGAATCAGATTCTGCCAAGGCAGGGAAGGCAGAGAATGTGGCAAGGTCACAAAGGGTATGATGAAACAGGAAGGAAGCAACTTCCTTCCACAACCCATTCTAGAAAGCAGGGATGCACAGTATAAAGCACTCCTCTGGAGGCTTGACAGCTGAGCACAAGCCTTTTATTTAAAAACTTCAAACCATCCACACATTTTGATTACCATCTGGCTTTTTCTTAAACGCTAAATTCCAATACAATTTACAGCTGATATTTCCAGAAGCACAATTAGACCCAGAAATCAACATGAGCTCTACCTTCTCTGAAAGGGCCTCAAAATTCAAGTCCAGACGACTGAACAGAATCAAGTAGTAACCTGGTGCTCAGACCAAATGAGCTGCAGACGCCACAGAGAAAGAAAAAAGATCTCCTTGGCAGAGCCTCTCTGGGAGCTCTCAGACAGCTTTCCCACCACCAGCTGGTCTGCTGCCTAAGCAGGGGGACGATGGTATTGCCATGAGCACAGAACTAAGGTGTCCAGACTCTGCTGGGGCATTTGCACAAGTGCTATAGCTTCTCCCAGACTACCTCTAATTAAAGAACAAAAAAACCCCTGGCCCCACTGAGAAAACTCAAAAGGACTTTCATCCATGCCCCCCACCTCCCCCGCCCCACTGAGACTGACAGAGGTTTTATTAAAAGAGTTGTGATGTTACACTCTCTGCTTTCCTGGGTGGCATCTGATAAAGGACCATCTCTGCCTTAGGACAGGTTTGTGCCGGTAGGAAAACCTTCGCTGTCTGTACTGTTTGTCCCTGTCTATGCTTACGGCCACTGAAGGGTATAAAAGGAGGAAAAGGAAGACTCCTCTGCATATTTTTCTTTAGTGAGAAAAGGAAGGGAGAGAAAATAAAATGCTAGCAAAGGCATTTTCACTTGGGGGCTGGGGGTGAAGTGATCTAGAGTAATCACTTCCCAGCATAGTCTCCCACTCACACCCTAGTGCCTTCCAGTACCCTTCTTTGCCAAGTCTCTCTCCTGCTTTCCTTTTCCTTCCCTGCCTTCAACCCCACCTTCAAAAAGAACCCCCCCGACCGCCACAAAAAAAAGGTTGACTAGTCCAATTTCTGATTCATGCTGTGGTTCAAAATTTTAAACCTACCATTTATGGACTTTAATTAAAAAATGAAATTGAGAGCAGTGCCATCTCTGAAATACCAAGTAAAAAAAAGAAAATGTTATGCCCCATGTTATTTGACTCCACTTTATAAAATACACCCAACAGTGAAAATCCTAAGCACATCATTTTAAGAGAATATGATTAACACTGAGAAACTGCATTAATTAAGAGTCATCACTGTCTCTGATTAATAAGCCTTCTCATCCATGAGGTAAAAGGCTTATCTAAAATGACTACTTTTCAATAGTGGGGGTAGAAGTTCTATCCTACTCTTCCCCATTCTTACTCCTGGGGTCCAAGAAATTAGGTTAAAGCCTAAGGGAAATACTGCTCTGGGGAAAATAAACAGGGTAGAGGATGGCAAAAATTACATGTTTATCAAATCAGACTCTGCAGAATCTCAGTCATCTTATGGTCTGTGTCAATGAAATAATCTATTCAACCGGTAATTTTTGTCAGTCCAGGTAACTGTGAACTTCCAACTACCTTGTACTTCACTATTTACTCAATCTAAATAACATTCAGTCATTGCTCAAAGGCATCTTTCTTCTCTATCTTTAACTCAATAGGGGACTTAAAGTCACTTGTAATTGTAACCTCACAACTCTGGGCTGGGAAAAAGAGCAGGAGAGAAAGATGGATGTTCACTCTGGACTAACTTTGTTGAAAGCCCAGAACTATCCCTGCTGCAAACCATCTCCACATAGCTGAAAACAGAGGCTCAAGGGGTTTGGAAACATTATTTCTTTTTTAAAATTTATTTATTATTTTTAAATTATTTATTTATTTATGGCTGCGTTGGGTCTTCATTGCTGCGCACAGGCTTTTCTCTAGTTGTGGTGAGCGGGGGCTACTCTTCGTTGCAGTGGCTTCTCATTGCAGTGGTTTCTTTTGTTGCAGAGCACGGACTCTAGGCGCGCAGGCTTCAGTAGTTGTGGCTCGCGGGCTGTAGAGCACAGGCTCAGTAGTTGTGGCACACGGGCTTAGTTGCTCTGCGGCATGTGGGATCTTCCCGGACCAGGGCTTGAACCCGTGTCCCCTGCGTTGGCAGGCGGATTCTCAACCACTGCACCACCAGGGAAGCCCTGGAAACATTATTTCTAACTACCCTTTAGACCCATCACAACAGGTCCTGTTCCGATGCTGTTTCCCACCCCACCCTGGTCCCTAAAGGTGCTTTCTCTGCCAGTGCTTTCTTTAGCATGAATACTCTTTCCTAGATCCTCTTACTATT
Organism: Mesoplodon bidens; assembly: GCF_964165515.1. Taxonomy (NCBI): domain Eukaryota; kingdom Metazoa; phylum Chordata; class Mammalia; order Artiodactyla; family Ziphiidae; genus Mesoplodon; species Mesoplodon bidens. The sequence continues at coordinate 14,739,559 of NC_138179.1, forward strand.
TATTTCATCTATGACGCAGTGCTTTCTCCTGAATTTGTTATTCAGGTCCTAGGAAAGTATTTGCCCGGACATTCTAACCTTTCAACTCGAGTGTGAGCTTCCAAAGACTGTCTTTTATTTATCCTTCCAAGTAACAGGGTCAGGAATGAGATTATTCATGTAACAGATGTTTAATAAATATTACTGGCTCACATTCCAGAAGAATAGCAATATACTTTAATCCCACGCTCTGGAATTTATCTGAATTTAGGGCCTTGAAACACATGGATAATACAAGTGCCAAAAAGTGTCCGTGCCCGTGTGTGCACAGGTGCCTTTACTGAGAGCGAGAGAGTGCAGAGGAGACAAAAACTGCCTAGGTACTTAAAAAAAAAAAAAGGCCCAGGTACTACTTTTGCATTGTATTGAAAAGTATCCTTTGGGACTTCCCTGGTAGTCCAGCGATTAAGACTCCATGCTTCCACTGAAGGGGGGCCAAGTTCGATCCCTGGTCTGGGAATTAAGATCCCAGATGCCGTGCGGCAAGGCCAAAAAGTAAAAAAAAGAAAGAAAGAAAGAAAAGTATCCTTTGGTTTCTGTACTTTCATCCCCATTAGGTAGAAATCAGTGTTCCTAAAAATGTGAAATGCAGGTTGTGTTCACTGCAAGCCACTAAATCAGAATTTGCAGTTTTTCATGATCGTATGTAATAGCCTTCAGTTTCCTATCAGGGCTGTATCACTATAACTTAAGCTGAACAATTTTAGAAAGGTAGACTGACCTTTGTATTTAACCACATTCATAACCACAAGCAGAGCTCTCAAGCTGGGTAGAATTTTACTCATAAGTACCTGGGACTGTGCCCAGCAAGACAATAAGAATAACAAGAAACCAGAAGAAACCGCTTCCTTGAGATAATACACAAATATTGGATTTTTACCTTTTACAATTTCCTGTAGAAACTTGTATCACATCAGAAAGTTTCTGATTATTACGCAGATTAAATATAATTTAACAAATAACCTATAATTATGTGGCAGTTTTTATCTTCAAAGCCCACATCGCACATGAGTCCATGAAAAGCTGCCAGAGAAGCACGGATCTCACACCCAGATGGGGAAACTGAGGCATCAGAGCTAAATCATTAAAAAAAAAAAAAGGGTATCTGTAGGAAAGATATCAAAGTTGGGTGCAATTTTAAGACTCAGGGTATCTAAAAAGTCCTTTAATAGGCCTTGACTGAGCCCAAAACAAGTCAGATCATAGATAGGTATTCATTCTGGTTAAAATGAAAAAGGCAGTTCCTCAGTATAGCTTCTGTAATTTTATAGATCAAAGACACAACATGGAAAAAGAATTTGAAGAATTTAGCAGGCTGTTAAAAAACTTTGGCAAGCATGTGTTTAAAGAACATCTAAACGAGTTGCTTACTCACGCCCTTTCTCCTCCCCTCACCTGCACAGAGGCCGCATTCTCTAGTGACTCCCTTGCCTCAGAATCACCTCGCCAGAGTAGGCCCCCTAACTCAGTCTAGAGTCTGGCTTTCAAGTTTGAAGGGTGACAGAAATTTAAGAGACTTAAGGTCATTTAGAAAGCCTGCTTCATTTTTTTTTTTACATGTGTTTTACTGAAGTTGATTTACAACGTTGTGTTAATTTCTGCTGTACAGCAAAGTGATTCAGTTATACATATATATACATTCTCTTTCATATTCTTTTCAGTAGAAACTTGTTGTGTATCCAGTCTATATTTAATAATAGTTTGCATCTGCTAATCCCAAACTCCTAGTCCATCCCTCCCCCACACCCCACCTTGGCAACCACAAGTCTGTTCTCTCTGTCTGTGAGTCTGTTTCTGTTTCATAGGTAAGTTCATTTGTGTCATATTTTAGATTCCACATATAAGTGATATCATATGGTATCTGTCTTTCTTTCTTTTCTTTTTTTTTGGCCAAGCTGCATGGCTTGCAGGATCTCAGTTCCCCAACTAGGGATCAAACCCGGGCCACGGCAGTGAAAGCCCAGAATCCTAACCACTAGGCCACTAGGGAACTCCCCTTGTCTTTCTCTTTCTGACTTACTTCACTTAGCATGATAATCTCTAGGTTCATCCATGTTGCTGCAAATGGCATTATTTCACTCTTTTTTATAAACCCGCTCCATTCTGAATACGTAACTATAAGACATTATTATTATTTTTTTTTTTACTAAATAAATTTATTTATTTATTTTTAAATTTTTGGCTGCATCAGGTCTTCATTGCTGTGCACAGGCTTTCTCTAGTTGTGGTGAGTGAGGGTTTCTCATTGCAGTGGCTTCTCTTGTTTCGGAGCACGGCTCTAGGCGCGCGGGCTTCAGCAGTTGCGGCACGCGGGCTCAGTAGTTGTGGCTTGTGGGCTCTAGAGTGCAGGCTCAGTAGTTGTGGCGCATGGGCTTAGTTGCTCCGCGGCATGTGGATCTTCCCAGACCAGGGCTCGAATCTGTGTCCCCTGCATTGGCAGGCAGATTCTTAACCACTGCACCACCAGAGAAGTCCCTACAAGGTATTATTCTAAAACAAATCTAGATGAGAGTGTTTGGATCTGTGCGTGTTTCTGTTTCCTCACCCCGGTGCCAAGGTGTCTTCCTTTTCTGGGTCTAAAGTGCCTCATCCAAAGTTCACTGCTGGGTTTAGAAATTTCAAGAGACATTTATAAACCCACATTTTTGCTATGTAATGAGTAACACTGATTTATACTGCCTAAGAGAGTAGTTTGTCAAAACTGCAGAGAATGGTTTTAATGAAATTTTGAAGAAGTGTTGAAGAGTTATGAATGGAAGCAGTGAAAGGAGACAGGATCCACAGCAACATCTGTATGCATGTGCGTGGACTGAAGACACAACTCCCACCAAAGTCGTTGGAGAAATATAAGCAAGTACTAAACATATAAATAAATGGTGCAACTATCTAATATTTAAAGAAATGTAAATTAAATAGAATGACATTTTATTTTTTGATTAAAAATTGACAAACATGTTTGAAAAAAAATCTAGAACACACTGAGTCAAGGATACAGTGAAGAGTCACTAAAGTGAGTTGTTAAATTGACACATTCTTTCTAGAAATAAATATGAAGTTTTAAAAATATTCATACTCTTGATATGGTAACTACACTTCTAAAGTCTAACTTAAGGAAATAATCAGAAATGTAAACAAAGATTTCCATACAACTCTCTTCACTGTAGTATGGTTCGTAATTGTGCAAAAACTCCAACAATCTAAATGTCCAAAAGTAAGGAAATCGTTATATAAATTATGGGCTATTCATCTAATAAAATTAGTATGAGCCTCCCAAATTAAAAGTATATATTGTTAAAAAATATCTAAGGACAAAAAAATGCTTATAAGATAAATGCTGGGTTAAAAAAGTATATATATATATATATATATATATATATATATATATATATATATATGGTGTAATAATTTTGTAAAATTTATTATATATACATAAAAATTATGAAGTCATTTGTATTTGACCATTAAATGCATTACAGCACTTTGTGGGGATAAATTCTCATTCCTGGACTATCTAGTTCAGGATAACATTCTACTAAGCTTTCATTTCTTGAATATAAAACGAACAGAGCCAAGGAAGTAACTTAGGAAAAAACTGGGTGGCAAGGGCAGTCATTTTCTCATAAGTTTTCAAAAGGGGAAAATTCACATATAGATAAGTGTCAAGTGCAGCTCAAATCCCCTGAAGAAATCTGTTAACAGGAGGCACAACATCAAAGTGGTTAAGAGACAAGACTGAGTTTGACTCTTGGCTCTGCTGCTTACCAGCTATGTGACCTTGGGAAAGAAACAACTTCATCTGTAAAATGGACCTAGTTCATGGGATTGTTGTAAGAATTATATGAGTTTAATATACTCAAGTGCTTAGGACACCGGTGCCTGAACATTATTCAAATGTTGGCTCTTATCACTTTCTTAATCTATCAAAATCCAGGTCACTTTTTATTTTGCCAACACAACTAAACCACCACCTTACATTTTATAGTTCTTTATACTCTGAAACACGTTTGCATACACTATTTCACTTGAAATTTAAAACAACCTTTTAATCTATATGGAATAAGTATCATTCCCTTTCCATAGATTAGCAGGTTTAGAAAGATTAGGTAACTTGTCTAGTGATATGTAGCTGGGATAGTGGACCTCATATAGAGTCTCTGTCATAACTCCTAGACTTGTGGCTCATTCCATTAGACAAGTATTTTCTAATCTGTAGGCTGTGACCAGCCTTTAAAAAAAAAAAAATCACTAAGTAACAGTAAGAATGCTTATTGTTTCATGACTCTATTCCAGCTATTTAAATTATGTGTGTATTTATTGGGATGCAGTCTTTATTGTGGGCACAGATGAAGATGTTCGAAAAACACTGCACTATACCACGGCTGCCTCTCAAGTCAATATTTATTAAGTACCTATCGTAGCCCTCTTCCTACACTATTATATACAACAAAAACATACAATTCTAAGCCATGGTTTTGTTTTTTAAGTGTAATTATCGACTTTCCTATGGAACTACCTGTCCCATAGCAGCACTTCGCTCTGTAACTCTATTATACTATTATACTCTGTAACCCTTCGGCAAGCCTAACACTTTGGAATCAGCTTTTAGTGAAAATTCCTTTTTAAAAAAAGGGGCAGAGCAGCAACTATAACCAAGGTAAAACTGCATTGGGAAAGTGACTACATAAAGGCAAAGAAACGCTTTAGGTTCGAGTGGTCAGACTTTCTTCCCCAGGGGAAAGCTCTATCATTCACACTGAGGAAAACTGTATCAGAGAATACTACAAGTAATGATCAAACACAGTTATCTCTCATTCTCAATCCTCGTACAGAAAACTCTTCCCTTCCTATTCTCATGCTCTTTCCTGAATGTGAGAAGTAAACCTTGACTAACTCTGAACATACTCTCAACTCATACCTTTTCTAAGTCAGTTTCCACTTTGGACACGCATACTATGCCGGAACTGGGCATCATACAGCCCACCAAGGTCTCTGACAGGAAGCATCCCTCTGCTCTTTAAGATGTTCTAAATTTGGGGGGGTGAAAAGGAGCTCACACTTTTCCACGGCTATGCATCTACTATATCCACCATATATTCATTTGGTCTGTTACCTTCTTAGAACTAGTTCTCTGTACACCATACCTTGAGCTTATGTGCCTTAGATTTCTAGTGTAGAGTTTCAGTAAGGCTAGTAAATTCAGCGCAGGTGGGGAATGAAGTTATGCTTACAGTAAACACATCACCCTTCACGGTATTAGTATTATTAGGGTTAGTTTGGCAATAGGCAGATTTTAAGGTAACAGGGCAAGGCATGATTGATATACTAATACATTGTGTTCATTTAGGCCCTTCCTTCTGCCCCAGCCTGAGTAGAGGACCATGAGGAATTCTGATGTATAACAACTTTTGGGGAGGGTTTCTATAGCCTTAGTGAAAATCAAAAGATCTTGCCTTGCCATTTCACTAAGACTCACTATCACTTGAAGCTTTATGGCTCACACTCCACATATCCAAGGAATTACCAGGCTTCTGAAGCTAACGGTGTTTCTGAAAGCAGGAGAGGCTGCTAAACCTCAAAAGGACCCAGGAACTGAAAGCTTACTGAGGAAGAGGAGCAACACCTCCTCCCACACCCTGCAAACTACCACAACTGGATAATGAAATTCAGAATACTGGCTATATCCACAGGAAGAAGAGAGAACAGAGAGACAGTCCCTGTCCCTGCTGGAAGAATACTTTGATAGCTAGAGTAAACAACCACAGAAATAAGATTCTGAACTTAGCTTTAGGAGGCTTCCTCATTTCAGGAACTGTCTTAGGAAACAAAACAAAAACTAACAAAGTAGTTTTAAATTTTCCAAGGACTCGAAGTACTACAGCTCACTCACAACTCACAGATCAATCCATCAGCAGACTGGCCCTGAGAAATTCCATAGTCATTCATCATTGTTATATGTCAGTGTGTGACTGGTTCTAACTGGTCAAATCTGTGTCTTATACGAGATATTAAGTGCCACCCAAACAAAGCAATTTAACTCAAGATTACTTTAGCACTGAGTGAATCAGGAAAAAGTATATAAATACACGTTTTATCTTACAGATGTCTAAATGATCTGTCTTCCTTTATCTCAAAGATACCTCAAAGAAATGGCTAACACTACACAAATTAACATTTTATAGACCGTGGCAGAAAACAAGTTCACAGCTCTTCTATTCCTGGTACACGCCTCCTTTCGTCAGTGTACCTATTCACTGTCCTAATTTCAACTCCGTCAGCTTCTCGCTCTGGGGTCTCCCTCACCAACTAAGTGTCCTAACCAACTTTCACCCAGTTCCCTCTGTTTCAACTGGACTAGAAAGAGAAGGTACCCAAACAGAGTACAGAGTGAGGAGGGTATCCACAAAGTCGAGGGTGGGGGGCCCTGATGTCGGGAGCCCGAACCCAAGTGGTGTGAGGACATCCCCAGAGGGGCTGGACGCAGCGACTACTTCCCATTCAATAACAATGAGCCCCAACAGGGTCTGCTCAGATCTTGGCTTCTAAATACTAAATCCTCCACTAACAGGAACAAAGGCTCCTTGGAGAAATGGCTGAGGCAGAGAAAGTACTAGATGAGGCTGGTACATACTACTGTGTAGGAAAGGAAGTGCTCAAAGAATAATGGTGACATGTCAAAGAACACAGAAGCTACAGGATGCTCAGCTGGTGAGGGAAACTCCAGAAAGATAAGTTTACACAGTAGAAATTAGAGGGAACAGAGAATGGATACACTGAGTGAAGGAGGCATATACTAGGAATAGAATAATTAGAAACTTTTTTTTCTACCACTGTTCAAAAGATGTTAGTTTGGGTTAGTGTCAGCCAAACCTTTGAAATAAAAGGACAGCAAATCATTTGGGCATCTTTAAGGTTAAACATATAGTTATGTATTTTTTTCCCTGATTACTGGCAAAATCTGGGATAATTTGAACATCAAAGTAAATAAAGATAACAAACTGAATTTAATAAAATGTAATAAGTTGAATAAAATAGGAAATCATGAGTCCATACTAATGTAAATAAACTAGTAAACTGAAAGGCTTAAGAGGAAAAGGATATTTGCATGGTTTCAAATTGTCTTCTCCCAAAATACTTAGTAATTACAAAGGGAAAAGAGTAACTTTACACTGGAAATGCCTAGCAGGCACCACCTTAACCAAGTGATCAAACATTCCCAGTAACGGGACAAATAAAAATTCTGCACTTCTTGAAATTATGCAGTGAAGAACACAGCATCACTCCTGTGATATTCCTGTTAAAGACATATAACCTAAGTTAAACACGAGGAACCATTAGACAATCCTAAATTGAGGACTTTCTACAAAATAACTGTCAGTAGTGTCAAGGTCGTGAACATCAAAGAAGGCCTAAGAAACTGTTCCAAATTGAAGGAGACCAAGAAGACATAAGAAATAAATGCAAGGTATGATCCTCAACTGGACCCTCTTTGTAATAAAGAACATTACTGGTACAGCTAGCAACATTTGAGGGGGGTCTGAGAATTATTTGATGGCAATGTGTCATTGTTAACTTCCTGATTTTGATGGCTGAATTGTGATGATGTTGGAGAATGTTCTTGTTTGTAGAAGATAAACACCAAAGTATTCAGGGATGATGATGCATCAAGTCAGCAACTTATTCTCAAATGATTTAAGGAAGAAGAATATTCTCTGTACTGTACTTGCAACTTTTCTATAAATTTGAGATTGTTTCTAATGTTTTTTTTTTTTTTTTTTTTTTTGGCTGTGCTGGGTCTTCACTGCTGCATGCGGCCTTTCTCTAGTTGTGGCGAGCGGGGGCTACTCCTCGTTGCGGTGTGCGGGCTTCTCATTGCGGTGGCTTCTCTTGCTGTGGAGCACGGGCTCTAGGCGTGCGGACTTCAGTAGTTGTGGCACAAGGGCTCAGTAGTTGTGGCTCGTGGTCTCTAGAGCACAGGCTCAGTAGTTTCGGCACACGGGCTTAGTTGCTCTGCGACATGTGGGATCTTCCCGGACCAGGGATCAAACCGATGTCCCCTGCATCGGCAGGCGGATTCGAACCACTGTGTCACCAGGGAAGTCCCTGTTTCCAAATATTTTACTAAAATTGTTAAAGCAAACAAAAAAAACCCAAGATAGCAGTGTTGAAATCTGAAGAGGGGGGGTGTGGAGATCATAAAGAAGAGTTGAAAAGAGTGGTCTGTTAGAAACCATTCTCATTTTATCTCAACGCAGGTGACATCTTTGAATTGGTGAGTGCCGACACTGGGGTTCTTGCCTTCTGGAATAGGTTTCCTGTATCTTTCTGCCTCATCAACTTCTAATTTCTTTTCAACACTTATCTGAATCACATTTTCTCCTGGGCCTGCACTTCAAATTCTCTCCCAACCTCCACTCTGTTCTGGCAATGCTTCCACTAAGTGGCATTCATACAACCCTCTTACCCTAAAGGTGGAAAATTTCACCTTTAGAAAGGTTCCAAAAGCAATGTCTTATCCTGAAGGAGGCACTATTAATGACCCTCCTTTCTTTAGGCCTGACATTCACTAACATCTCCATCAAGTTCATGTTTTAGTAAGAGTTTTTCAAGGCCTTTCCTTCTAAACACATATAACCTGCTCCAAGGGAAAGCCTTGTTATATCTTCTGGACTGTAACAGGGTTTTGACACCCTTTGCTCCCACTATACAAAAAGTTTCAGATGACATCATAAGCTTTATCTCCAGACTTCCTGAAATGTAGCAACTATAACTAGCTTCTCTACTTTCACACCAGCAGCAGCTGGCAGGCAGAGTCTTGGTTATTCTACAGCAGAAAGGTTTTCAGTAACAATCAATGAAGAGCTTTGAAGTAGTACAAAGATGATGTTTATCACTCATCCTTTCCTCTTCTTTCCTATTTAGGGTGATCATGGAAGTTTTGGAAGAGGAACAACTATATTATAGCCTGTCTCCAAGCAGCCATGAACTTTCTCCCCGCTCCCCTCCTTTGGCTGTGCCACGCGGCTTGTAGAATCTTAGGTCCCGGACCAGGGACCAGGGATTGAACCCGGGCCCACGACAATAAAAGCTCCAAGTCCTAACCACTGGACCGCCAAGCAATTCCCCTTCCCTTACTTTAAACAAACACTAACAAAAGCAGACTCTTAAAATGCATGGCCATACCCTTTGGCAGCTTATACTCAACAAAAGTTTTATGCAGCCACATCCATGAAAATATCTAAGGAGACCGATGGGCCCTTGGGAAGAGAGCCTAGCAACAAAGGACACTAAGGTGAGCAACAACATCCAGAATGAAAGCAGCAGCAAGTCACCTAGAGATCGAGGAACAGCTCTAGCTGGAATCAGCTTCACTCTTTTCGTGTTGAAGAGAGAAAATTTTGCTTACAAGCCAATTCAGGGTAACCATCAAACAACAACAGTAAGGGGAAATAGCAAAGGAACTTCATCATCTTTAGAGAAAGACAAACTATTTCCTTTTGTTTCTTCCCTCTTTCTCTACCCAGCAAGGATTGTTTCCAAAGACATGCAACTTTTTTAAAAATCACAAACTAAAATTCCTACAGAGCTAAAGAAACGTGTCCTCAGTGTCATACTGACTTTATTTTTTTTAATTTTTTATTTATTATTATTATTATTTTTTTTTTGGCTGTGCTGGGTCTTCATTGCTGCGTGCGGGCTTCTCTAGTTGCGGCAAGCGGGGGCTACCCTTCGTTGCGGTGCTCAGGCTTCACACTGCGGTGGCTGCTCTTGTTGCGGAGCACGGGCTCTAGGTGCACAGGCTTCAACAGTTGCAGCACACAGGCTCAGTAGTTGTGGCTCATGGGCTCTAGAGAGCAGGCTCAGTAGTTGTGGCACACAGGCTTGGTTGCTCCGTGGCATGTGGGATCTTCCTGGACCAGGGATCAGACCCGTGTCACCTGCATTGGCAGGGGAATTCTTAACCACTGTGCCACCAGGGAAGTCCCCATACTGACTTTAGTGCCCAAAAGTTTTCTTTTGCACTTTTAGTGCAAGCAGAGGACTAAACTGCACCTTGCTAATTACTATAATCTTACAATAAGCACATGCTCCTGTGAATGACATTTAGTTCCATCTCAGTCTATTCTCCCATGATAAGCAGCAATGAACTCAAGGGTATGATGTCAGAATATAAAAAGCCATTAAGGCTGCTCCTAACAGATTCTTTTAAAATATGATCCTACACCGCTCTTCAAAAGAAGGACAATATGTTTTAATTCTGAAATGGATTTTTACAGTGCTTTGACCTCTTATCTAAAAGAAGTCTGGAAAAAAAAGTAACTGCAGTGGAGTGAGGGAGTGAAACTGTCACTCTGGTTATTAAAATCCATCAAGTTCATACTTCAGCCTTAGGATAACTGCAGCCAAAAAACTGACTCGCAGGTAATTATCACCACTGTGTGCAATGAAAGTTAATTGGACACAACTGAACTAACGCCCTAGTCATCGGGAAGTGCAACTGGAGAAGAGCCCACTTCTCCTGCTCCTTCAATCTGCAAACAAAACTGCTAATGATAATCTGTGGACAAACAAGAAATTGCTCTCATGGCTTCCCCACTGCAAATCACTCAGCAATTCCAGCTAATGCCCAGGCATGTTGGGCCAAGAGAAAAATCATTAACCAACACTTCCTTGGATAAAGATGAATTTTAACAATAACCAGGCCCATTAAGGCTGAGAGTTGCCGAGAACTGTTAACTTTCCCCGGACACCCTAAGTAAAGCAATGTGGCCTGATCTCCACACCTTGGTACTATACACGAGACGTGCCCTGTGCCACTAGCATGTGGTAGTAAGAAGAGACATTATGCAAGGCTGGGAGCTACTGTTACACAAATAACTTATCTTCTGGTAAGAGAATCCTGGGTAATCTCATTTTTAGACAGGCAAATGGCATTGC